>NC_138158.1:70020-219020 GCF_964199315.1 Orbicella franksi | reverse complement strand
AGGAAATATTTTTGAACGCTTACGTAGGAGCAATCTTGCCGACCTATTAACTCCCTTAGTGACTATGACTAGAAAGTAGCCGAGACCGGCCTACGCGCAGCGTAATTTTGACCAGCTTTGGGCCAATTTCCAGGATCTTAGGCGATATCTCTCAGCCCTAGGGACTCTAAACTAATTCGAGAAGATTTTGGTTTTCAGTGAAACGAACAGAGGAAAAAGTTTTGAACGCTTACTTAGGAGCAATCTGGCCGACATATTAACTCCCTTTGTAACTGTGACTAGAAAGTGGCCGCGACCGCCTTACGCGCAGCGTCATTTTGACCAACGTTGGGCCGATTTCCAGCAACTTGGGCGATATTTCTCAGCCCTAGTGACTCTAAACTAATTCGAGAAAACTTTGGTTTTCAGTGAAGTGGACAGAGAAAAAATTTTTGAACGCTTCCTGACGAGCAATCTCACCGACATATTAACTCCCTTAGTGACTATGACTAGAAAGTGGCCAAGACCAGGTTACGTGCAACGTAATTTTGATCAACTTTAGGCAAATTTGCAAGAACTTGGGCGATATTTCGCAGCTGAAGGGACTCTAAACTAATTTAAGAACACTTTCGTTTTCAGTGAAACGGAGAGAGGAAAATTTTTTTTACTCTTACCTAGGAGCAGTCTGGCCGACATATTAACTCCCTTAGTAACTATGACTAGAAAGTGACCGAGACCGCCCAAAGCGCAGCGTGATTTTGACCAACTGTGGGCCGATTTCCAGTGTCTTGAGTAATATTCAAGAGCCCTAAGTACTCTAAACTAATTCGAGAAGAGTTCGGATTTCAGTGAAATGGACAAAGGAAATATTTTTGAACGCTTACTTAGGAGCAATCTCGCCGACATAATAACTCCCTTAGTGACTATCACTAAAAATTGCCCAAGACCGGGCTATGCGCAGCGTGACTTTAACCAGCTTTAGGCCTATTTCCAGGAACTTGGGTGATATTTCCCAGACCTAGGGACTCTAAACTAATTCGAGAAGACCTTCGCTTTCAGTAAAATGGACAGAGGAAAAAGTTTTGAACGCTTACTTAGGAGCCATCTGGCTGAAATATTTCCTCCCTTAGTGAGTATGACTAGAGAGTGGCCACGACCGGTCAACGCACATAGTGATCTTGAGCATATTTGAGCTGATTTCCCAGAACCTGGGCGATATTTCCCAGCTTAAGGGACTCTAAACTAATTCCAGAAGACTTTGGTTTTCAGTGAAGTGGACAGAGGAAAAATTTTTGAACGCTTACTTAGGAGCAATGTGGCAGACATATTAACTCCCTTAGCGACTATGACTAGAAAGTGGCCGAGACCGGCCTACGCGGAGCATGATTTTGACCAGCTTTGGGCCGACTTCCAGCAACTTGGGTGATATTTCCCAGCCCTAGGGACTCTACTCTAATTCGAAAAGACTTTTGTTTTCAGTGAAAAGGACAGAGAAAAAATTTTTGAACTCTTACTTAGGAGCAATCTGGCCGACATATTAACTCCCCTAGTGAGTATGACTAGAAAGTGGCCACGACCGGTCAACGTACAGAATAATTTTGAGCAGCTTTGAGCCGATTTGCGGGAACTTGGGCGATATATCCCAGCTTAATGGACTCTAAAGTAATTCCAGAAGACGTTGGTTTTCAGTGAAATGGACGGAGGAAAAATGTTTGAACGCTTACTTAGGAGCAATCTGGCCTAATTATTAACTCCCTTAGTGACTATGATTAGAAAGTGGCCGAGACCCGTCTACGCGGAGACTGCTTTGACCAGCTTTGGGCCGAATTCCAGCAACATGGGCGATATTTCCCAGCCCCAAGGACTCTACTCTAATTCGAAAAGACTTTTGTTTTCAGTGAAAAGGACAGAGGAAATATTTTTGAACGCTTACTTAAGAGTATTCTGGCCGACGTATTAAGAGCGTAAATCCGAAAATATCGAGAATCGGCCGACAGAAGCGAAATAACGAATTTTTTCTTATTTGACCAAAAGAACCCATTTGGTTAACTATTTTCGGAAATGACATCAAAAGGTTCGATTTCCTTTTCTTTTCTTCTAAATTTGCAAAACTTAAAAACTCGGCCACAGGACCTTCAGCTGCGGCCATGAGACTTGAAATTTGGCACATGTTTAACATACTCGTATGGACGTACCAAACGTTTTCTTAACATGTCCTTTACACAATTTGTGGGGCATCTCTTAAACTTTACTCGGGACCAAATTTTGTTTAAAAATGTTTTTTTGTACAAAATAGTTAACCTTCGGAAGATCAACCATTTACGGACCTAAAGTGATAAGGCTAATATTAGCAAACTTTGAACTTGTCAAATGCTATCTGTTATATTACAGTTAAGTAAACAAATATAACCAAATAAAATAAGGTTCTTTATTCTACTCGCCTGGAAAAAATTATAGGTGGCCCGTAAAAACTGTTCCGTTGAGAGAATTTTCCGTGAGGTCACTTTGACGCATATCTCACTTAATTACTCAATTGTTAATCACTGCGCAATTGTTATTATTTCTGACTATTTTTTTTTATACATTCCCAATAAATCTTTGAAGGTAAAGAATACGAGTACATATAGCCACTCAAGCAATGGAAATACAAAATTCGTGAAACGTGAAAGGGATATCTTTAAACATAGACAACAACTATAATTAAATTAAACTAGGAACGTCGCGTTGAACTTTACAGTATCACTACCACTAGCAAACACTTGCCTGCTTTGCTGTACTATTTTCATATGCAAAATTTCCATTCACGAACACGTTTGAGACATGGTATGTTCCATAATCGGTGTATATTAGGAAGACGTTATTTATGTTTCTTACTTTATGATTAAATATTTCACTCGAGCTTCGGAATAAACTCAGTAGACATTATTAAATTAAACGGAAATCCTTGAAAACGTTAATTAACAGATTCATTCCTAGCTTTGGAATTCTCATTACGCTTATCACTTTGGATCTTCATCACATTGCTACTTTTTAAATAAAGTTTACCTTGATGAAGATACGATTTTCAGGCTAGTGAAAATACTTGTTCCTCAATCACACCCCTAACTTTTGTTGCGTGACAATGTGATCAGCAATTAATTTGCCCGAGATACGGATCGATATAACTAGCTACTGAGCGTGAGTGGATCAGGTAAAAGTTATTTGCAGCGAACGCTTTCTGACTAACTGTTTATATTCTATCATGGCATGCGCATGTGATTATTCATCGCTAGTGGGTGGAGAGTGCGGTTCGAGTAAAGAGAGACCCGCTGATATAAACACAGGCGGCCCAGACGTTGTATACGATTAATACGTGACATTATGCTGTTGGCGATTGCATTACAATTTTAGCCGTTTATAAGACAATGTATGAGAATGCTTCGAAAATTACTCTAAATGCTACGTGTAGAAAATAATTTGAATAAAATGGCTTACCTTATGTTTGCATTGCGTTGTTTTGATGTCTCTGGGTTCGTGGAGGTGGTTTAGAGCCATTTAGGCGAGTTTTACTTTCTGGCGGTTTGCTTCCCCTTAAAGAGAAACGAAAGGCGAGGGACCACTGGCCCGACGGCCCGCACTCAAAGCTCCGTAAATTGCACAAAAATGGTCTAATCTCGTGAAAATTGCCTCATGGCAGCCGTCGATAACTCTTCTTCCCATTCGCTTTCTCCCACGATTTCAAAGTTTATCTTAACAGCCCGAGAATCGCTGGTTTTCCAGCTCTTGCTTTCCATTTCGGCTCCATTTCGATCCGTAACCGATTATCTTGGGCACAGGATTTGAATTTGTAGCTTAACAACCTCGCCATCGTGACAAAGTCGCCTCCAACCGTCGAGAGGCACGGGGCAATTTTTTGATCATGCAAACTGCACCGTGCCGCGGTGTATAGCTGAAATTGGAGCCTAAAAACACTCTTAACTGCAAAAATACAAGGAGCAAACAATATTCAGGTGAATTTAGCGCCTAAAAGCACTGTCAACTGCAGCGAGAGATGGCAACGAGTAACTGACCAATGCCCCGTGCCTCTCGACAGTTGGAGGCGACTTTGTCACGATGGCGAGGTCGTTAAGCTACAAATTCAAATCCTGTGGCCAAGATAATCGGTTACGGATCGAAATGGAGCCGAAATGGAAAGCAAGAGCTGGAAAACCAGCGATTCTCGGGCGGTTAAGATAAACTTTGAAACCGTGGGAGAAAGCGAATGGGAAGAAGAGTTATCAACGGCTGCCATGAGGCAATTTTGACGAGATTAGACCATTTTTGTGCAATTTACGGAGCTTTGAGTGCGGGCCGTCAGGCCAGTGGGTCGCCCGTCTTTCGTTTCTCTTTAGGGGAAGCAAACCGTCAGAAAGTAAAACTTGCCTAAATGGCTCTAAACCACTTCCACGAACCCAGAGACATCAAAACAACGCAATGCAAACATAAGGTAAGCCATTTTATTCAAATTATTTTCTACACGTAGCATTTAGAGTAATTTTCGAAGCATTCTCATACATTGTCTCATAAACGGCTAAAATTGTAACGCAATCGCCAACAGCTTAATGTCACGTATTAATCGTATACAACGTCTGGGCCGCCTGTGATATAAAATACGTCACCATACGATAGTGTACAAAGGAAGTGTATAAATCATCTTGCATCTCACAAAATCAGCGATGATTCCGGCATTACTTGAGTGGCTATATGTACTCGTTAAAACAAAATTATTAGTTAGAATGCATAAAATCCATGTCAAAAAGGATCCATCGAAGCCATAGTCAAGTTCGCTACCGTCTGAAATAGTTTGCGTGATTCATGATAAAGTACTAGTGCTATTGAAAAAACAAACAGACTGGTCTATAGATAAGCTGAGTTGCAAAAACTTGTTTGAACTTCTTATCTTGGATTTATTTCAATTCTTTACCTTCAAAGATTTAGTGGGAATGTATAAAATAAAAAAAAATAGTCGGAAATAATAACGATTACGCAATGATTAACAATGGAATAATTAAGTGAGATAAGTGTCAAAGTGACCTCACGGAAAATTCTCTCAACGGAACAGTTTTTACGGGCCACCTATAATTTTTTACAGGCGAGTAGAATAAAGAACCTGCTTTTATTTGGTTATATTTATTTACTTAACTGTATTATAACAGACAGCATTTGACAAGTTCAAAGTTTACTAATATAAGACTTATCACTTGAGGTCCGTAAATGGTTGATCTTCCGAAGGTTAACTATTTTGTACAAAAAAACATTTTTAAACAAAATTTGGTCCCGAGTAAAGTTTAAGAGATGCCCCACAAATTGTGTAAAGGACATGTTAAGAAAACGTTTGGTACGTCCATACGAGTATGTTAAACATGTGCCAAATTTCAAGTCTCATGGCCGCCGCTGAAGGCCCTGTGGCCGAATTTTCAAGCTTTGCAAATTTAGAAGAAACTAAGGAAATCGAACCTTTTGATGTCATTTCCGAAAACAGTTAACCAAATAGGTTCTTTTGGTCAAATAAGAAAAAATTCGTTATTTCGCTTCTGTCGGCCGATTCGCGATATTTTCGGATTTACGCTCATAAATATTCCCCACTGGTAGTTTTAGCTGGGATATATTCAGTTACGTGACGCGTTTTATTTGATAGATTATAACTAGAAATATTCATGGTTTCTTTGGCTTAGCCCTGTGTTTTTCTCGCTATTTTCCTGAACAAATGCGTAGTTCTTTGCCAGTAACAATCCAGTTCAGCATATTCCCACTTCAAAAATATATTCCGTACTAGACAAAATACTATCACTTAAGTTAAACACACCCATTGACCAGTGAGAGAGCGCATAGTATCTCATGTACTTAATGAATCCTCCTCACAGCAGATTAGATACTTAAGTAGCGTAGCCAATCAGAGAACCGCATTGGGAATATACGCTAATAGATTTATACTACATAACAAGAAGATCTTTCAGATCTTATAACCGCGCTTTTATATTTAACTGTCTTAGCAATACAGTCAAATTTGGCCAAATTTTGAATCACGCAACCTGTGATGTTTATTCACCAAAAGCTGTTGAAACATTAATGCAAGGACAGTATTACGTATATTGTTTTCTTTATTCGTGTGTAAAATATATTTTCTTTTGGTTTTATCGAAACGTTGGATTCGAAGGGAAATAATAAATACGCTCAAAACGCTTAAAAAAGGTATTACGTCAGCCATAGAATGCGCTGACGTTACAGCTTTCATTTTCGCTACGTGACAAATAAGATCGTGTTTACTTTGCAAGTCTATTTCGCCAGAAGCGACGGTCATTAATTTATTTGCAATTTTGCGAGTATTTCTTGTGGGTTTCGGCAAATGAAGCGAATTCTTTGGCTGTTTCATAGCAGCGAGTTAAGAGATTTGAAGAAAAATTAAATGTTTGCCGAGGTAAACAAGAGCTTGTCAGAATCCCTCCTCACAGCGGAATAGATACTTGAGTAGCGTAGCCAATCAGAGAACCGCATTGGGAATATTTAACAATTATTCACCGAAGTGGAGGTAAATATCCATCACTTTCACCGACACTGAGGTGAATAATTGTTTTAGTATATACCACACAAGCTGAATAATTAGCGGACCAAAACATTTTATGTGTGACAAGCGGCCGGAAATTTTAAAATCTCTCGCGCCAGCTGCTCGGAGGTGAATAGTAATCACCTCCGAGTTAACCAATCAGAGCGCGCGAAAAGCACATTCACCTTGTGTGGTATATACTAAACGCTAATAGGTTTATACTAATGCATAATAAAGCTTTTCAAGTTATTACTAGAGGCACTTTCATTGGCCGGCAGTCAACCATTACGAATAGCGGGTGATATGCTTCTGAAATAGATAAAAACACACTATGCGGATACATCAAAACTTGCTTTTACATGTAAGGTTAACAACTTCAAAGTTCGTGACTCAGTTTATAGAGTTGCTATGACGAGTGTTCCCATTTTGTATCTGTTTGGGATGAGGCTGCTTCAGACACTGATTCTTCTGAGTATGCGTGTTCAGCTTTCCTCCGGAGAGTTATCATTGGGGCCCCGAGAAACCTACGGTGAGTGAAATCATATGGGAAAAGTTCATTTCGCCTCGGAGGTTCAAAAACTTAACGTTGCTTGTGTAAAATTTGCGGATATTCAAACCGCGAGTTAATTATCGAATCAACTTTATGCTATCGGAAGCCTTCGCCGGACATCATCACCAACCGAACCATCACGAAAGTTGGATGTTGTTTGTGGTTACTAATTTAGCTGGGCTCTCCGTTGTTTTCTCGTGTGGCAACAATGCAATTTTAGCTTTGAGATGTATCAAGATTGTGCTGTTCTTGAAGCGGTCAGTGTAAAATGAAGACCGTCCGACTGCGGACTGCAAACTGATGACCGGAGTATTATTTGGGCTAACCTGATTGATATTCAGGGAGCACGGACTACACTCCGATTAGCGTAAATAACAGCTAGGTTAGTCTGTTTACGGTTTAAGCTCTTGATATCGGGAGCAAAACGATATACAGTCTACATTCTACCGTCAGTCTGCATTTTCCCCCAGGTCGGCTAGTCTGCAGTCTACAGTCCGCAGTCTGCGTTTTACAATATGCAATTTTCCGTGTTCGATCATGATCAAGATCACGGCGTGTGAGGTTCTCGAACTCAGTTAACGTTCCTCCTATTAGCAGCTTTACAGCAAAGGTCCGAAAGTAATGAATCCCCGTAGCGATAAAATTTCGTGGTTGATAGCAAATCCCAAAGTAGCGACACAGAAAACAACGGCCATCCGGATCAAACATAATTTGATTTGCTAAACCAAAATTATCGCATATTTGGTTTATATAACCCTTATTTACGTCACCTTTCATGGAATTGCCTGCCTTTCTATTTTGGGTTTTTTTTTTTCGGTTGTTCTCTTCTTGACAAGTCAAGCAATCCATTTAGCCGAAAAAAAAAAAAACTTTGTTCACATTCGTACAAACATTGTCACTGTACAAATACAATGGAAGCTCTCTTAAACGGGGAACTCCGGTAAGCGGACATCCCTACTTCACAAAGCCCGGTCTGAACTCCCATACAAACTCTGTATTTATTCATTTCCGTAAGCGGACGTGCTCGTAAACTTTGTTCACTTTTGTTCAAATATACATATTGTCACCGCATGTACACTGATATAAACCCTTTCAGAATGGGCGCCTGAATTTGAATAACAATTTAGTTTCAGTTTCAGTTTTTGTATTATCGCACACTATTTACAGAAAAACAACTTAACGTAAGATGGTTTACGATGATATAGGAAAAATAAATACAGATAGAAATTAACTAGAAGAAACAATATTTAATTATGTACAGTGACCTTAGTAGCCAATACAATACTTTGTAAATCCTTTGCCTTGTACTTATGTTTCCAGACAAAGGATTTTTCACATGAATGTGAGGCTTAGGATGTCAAGGAAGTATTCTTATTCAAATTTAGGCGCTATTTATGCAAAGGTTCATAGTTCTTTTAATTCAGCATATTTCAAAACGCACCTTTCATCATGTTTTTGAATTAATTTCTGATCTGAGCTTGTAAACAACTTAGTTTTTATGGAAGAAGGCGTAACTACCACTAACGTCAGACTACCAAGGAATAATAATGTAAACTTGGAAAAGAATATGGTTTCGACACTGCTTGCTCGATCGAAGGAGAAAATGCAAAAGAAATTTGTATCAAAAGAAACTTTAGCTCGATGCTATTCTTGGACTACACGTGCACGTTACGTTATACTAGAATTGGTTCATGACCTCTGGAATGAACAGAAAAAAAAGATCGCCGTCTGGTGCCGCTGATTTCATGATTGCCATGTGTATAAAGAATTGTTACTTAAAGGAGCTCAGTCAAGGCATTTTGAATCATTTTGGCCACGTGCTGAAAATGAACTTTAAATTGAAGGAAACTTGAAAATAGTATTTTTACTAAAATAGAAAAACATCAAAGAGCTAATAATGAATCATAAAGGAACAAGGATGGTTAAGAATTGTTAAGGATGGAGAAGATTCCGAATTTGAAAAATTTAGCCTAATTTTTGCAAAATGCTCAAACCGTGGCGTAGGTCCTTTAAAACATTTATGAACCAAATTTCGTCCATCCATGTGGATAGCAGAAACGTACATGTTTTCCTAACACCAATTGAAACAAAATGCTAGGTGCCCCTACGCGAAGTCTCTCAAATCCCCGTAAACATTTTAGACTAGCTAGAGATCAACACTGAGTAATAAAAAATTATCTCCTTTCAGACTGGCAAGTCTTCGTTGCCAACGAGGGCTACGATTGCTTAAAACGCGTTTATAGACAAGGCGAGTTTCCCATTGTCACCTACGATAAGACTTTTACACCCGACCAAGAAAGGGAAGTTCTCCTCGACATTTACACAGCAACAAACGGCCAGCAGTGGTACAACAAGACCGCGTGGAATAATTCAACAGCTCACTGTACCTGGTATGGTATCACCTGCCACAACAACACATACGTTAAAAGTATTATGTTGGCTTACAACAACTTGGATGGTTCTCTTCCTTCAAATTTGTGGAAGATCCGGAACTTGATGGCATTGTGCACTCCTGGTAATCCAAGACTGAGGAGACGCATTGGCGACTTTTTGTTTGGAAATATGAGCAGACTACTCACCGTCGCGCTCAACGCAGCCTCTATTTCAGGAGATATTCCTCAAGATATCGTCAAGCTGGGAAATCTACAGAACTTCCTGGGCTGCACCATACGCGGTGAGGGGTTCACTGGTCGTTTGCCAGACGACATAGGAAACATGACAGAGCTACGATTACTGTGTCTTGGAGGAAATAACCTAATTGGACAAATTCCAAGAAGCATTTCTAGATTAAAAAAGCTCTACTATCTGGACCTCCGAAACACACCTGGTATGATGCATGGCAATCTAAGTGACTTATTTTCGAATTCCTCGTTGAGTATTTTGTTTATGTCTGGGGTCAAATTAATTGGCGAAATGCCTTCAATGCTGCCAGCAAAATTATCAACTCTCGTCCTTCCTGGAAACAACATTTCGGGCCAATTTCCTCAAAAAATTCCGGAAAATAACAGCCTTGTACAGCTAAATGTGGCAAACAATCAATTGACAGGGGATATCCCAGGTCAGTTGCTTCTTTTTCCAAATATTGGAATGATCGATTTGTCGCAAAACAAGTTTTCTTCTATTAACAATGGGAAGCCGTGGTCAAAAAATGTCAGCGCAGGAGCTAAATCGTACGTTTCGCTGGCAGGAAATAGAAATTTGAACATTGAATTGACAAGCTTTATGGAAATTCTTGTCAAGGGGGGTCCATTAGTTTTAAATTTGAGCAATTGTGACATAGAAAGTCCTTTGCCCGCAAACTTGTTCTACTTTGGCCGCATGACTACCTGCGATTTACATAAAAACAGGTTTTATGGAGAGATACCGGATATTTTTGTCCACACATCCATCCTGACTTATTTTGACATCTCCTCGAATAACCTGTCTGGAAGCCTTCCAGTAGGGATCCGAGATCTCATGTTCCTACAATATTTGGATATTTCTGGAAATCCTTCTATGCGAGAAGCAACTAGAGCATCGTCGCCCGTCTTTCGTCCTGACTTTTCAAGAATGTTCACACCAACTCAAGCAGATAATTTCACTTGTCCTGAAGGACGGCTCACAATAAGCAATGGCCGCATCCGACTGGATCCAACATTTTACGACTACAAGCATTGCGTCTGCGATGCAGGTTTCTACGGAGATAGCGGACTGTGCAAGAAATGCATGGATGGTGGGACGTGCCCTCAGTTTGACTTCACTGAATCAAATGATCTCCACCCAAACATCATGACATTGCGAGGTGGCTACTGGCCCTCACCCACTCCTAACAATGCCACCCATCTGGCCAAGTGCCCAGTGTCAGCTGCATGTAATCCATCAGATTCCTGCACATGTCGCCTCGAAACAACACCAAAACACACAAACTCGTCCCACTACAGACCTTCAGTATCATCACTGATCACAACATGCAATCAATCCTGCATCTGTCATCAAGGAAACACGGACAGGTTTTGCTCTCGTTGTCAAGACGGATATTATAAACTTGGTGGACTGTGCTTCAAATGTGCTAAGGGCGACCTAATTTACTACTATCTGTTTATTCCTTCCTTTGCTGTGTCATTCCTTGCTTTACTTTGGTCATATTTTTACTTCAAGCTGAAACCAATCAAATGGTTTACAGTTACGGCAGCTCATTTTCTGTTAATGTTAACCTTGATGTTGTTGGAATTACTGCCAGCGTGGGTTTTCAAATTAAATCTGGTGGTCTTTGTGCTGTGTATGACCAGTAGAGGAAAAGTTGCCCAATCTCTCATCAGCATCACAGTGTTTTATATCCAAACCATGGATTTTATGATATCCAGTGTCAATGTTTGGCCTAAAAAAGTCGTAGTGGCTCAGACGTACTTGAGTAGCTACTGGAACCTTTATTTTCCTTCGCTTTCCTGCGACTTACCTTCCTTTTTCACTCCCGTTGGTAAGTTTGCTTTTCTGCCTCTTCTTCCAGTTGCCTGTATGGCAATGATAGGTTTGTATTTCATCTTCTTGATGATTTACGACAGGTTCCGTCCACACCAGCGACGCATGGAAAACGTTCATTTCAAATGTCGTCAAAGTGCCTTCTTTTGCCTTAACTTCAGTTACTTTCCCATTGTCAAGCAAACTCTCTCCATTCTACGGCCATGCCACAATGACCGTGATGTTCTTTACATGCCAAACTTTCCCTAGATTGAATGCACCTCTCACACTTATAAGACACTGTCAGCCCTTGGTGTCATCTCTGTTGTTTTTTATCTTATTGGGTTTCCCTTGCTTCTCGTTTATCTGATGGTTGTTTTCTTTCGAAAGAGAGACATCATGAGTCCTGAAGATCGCCAGAAACTTGATGCTTGGCTTGGTCCTTCTTATTTACCCTACAAACCAAAGTACCAGCACTTCTTCGAGATTTTCATGCTTCTTCGACGCTTGCTACTCGCCATAGCGTTGTCTATGATTTCTTCTTCCTCTTCTTTGCAAACGTTTGTGGTTTGGCTGATACTTATGATTTCAGCCATTCTTTACATATGTTTAGAGCCCTATAACAAACGGTCCATTAACCGATGGGCCCAAGAGAATTTTTTCGAGCCCCTGGTGTTGTTCGTGTTGTCCATGTCTTTTATGCTGGTGAGGTTTTCGGCTTTGGACAGCTCCTACAAAGTTGCATTCGTCTGGGTTGTGATGTGTGTCAATTCATGTGTTCTGGTCGTTCTAGTAGGTGTTATTTTGTATCTTCTTGTTGTCACTGGTAACAGTCCCGACAATGACGATTTGACTCGAATTAGAAATAGTGAATGCGATGCGAGTGCAAGAGAAGACGAAAGCCATAACGATGACGATAGACGCTGCTTGCTGCCTGTTAACGAGCACCCGGGTAACCTGTCTATGGATGACTCTGCCTGAAGCGTTAGCCTAGAAAACGCTTTCTCTTATTTAAGTTTAAGCTCAAGATAACGGAAAATAATTGTAAAGGTAAAGCTTAATGCCTATGGGAAGGTTATTCGACATGGAACAAGGTTTAAAGTATAACTTAAGGTTCTGTACATACTCATTGATGCTGCTGATAGCTTCAACAGGTGCATGTTTATAACTTCAGGCTCTGAATATATTTACATGAACCCAAAAGTTCACCATCGTCCTATCGTAAATGAAGGGAAACCAATTAAGAATCGTAATTGATGCTGTCAAACAAAAAAATGCTCGTAAAGTGATAGGAATCCGTGAGGAAGTATGTGAGTTGACGCTTACCAAGTTCCCCGACCGCGTACAGGGGTTTTCTTTCTTTTTCTTCAACTTAAGCAGAAAAGACGTGGCGATAAAAAGCTCCTCAAATACCAGAGTAAATCGAGCGGTTTTTCACTTGAGTGTCAAAAGTGATTCGCGTTTGCTTTTGTCTGCGTTACCATACTACATGACTGGCTTGGGAAACTCGCGCTACTTTGTTGTCCCATCAGAAGTAAAACAACAACGATCGTGACTCGCGGGTACATGCTTTCTCGTACTTCGCATCAGCCGCATGAAATTACTTCGAGTTTTGATTGGTTCATTGGATTGTTTGTGTCCTTTGTTATCGACTAGAGTTATTATTTTGGTTTTGGTTTTACGACACTCAATTGAGAAAACCTGCAAGGACAATTTTAACTGCCTAAATTTACCAATTAAAGGCTACGTAAGCAAGCTCATGGATGAATAGTTGACTTTTGCCTCTGTGACAAAACGAGTCTTTCTGCAAAACTATTCGTATGAAAATGCAGGTCACCTGTACGTTCATTCTCTTGAAAATCAAGTCATTTTCATGTGAAATGTTTTGCACGAGCATTCGTTCTAAAAGAGGCAAACAGCAACTCCGAAGTGGAAGTAAAGTCTGCATATGAGCCCATCAGATCGGAGCTTATCCCGGTTTCTGTAGCATGAAGTGACTAGGAGTATTTCTACTCCCCCCTGGATGGGATACTAGTCCATCGCGGGGTTACCCCGCAATATTTAATTTGCCAGTACTTATTTTTCACCTGAGTGGAAAGAGACACTGTGAGAGTTAAGTGTTTAGCTCAAGAACACAATACAATGTTCCCAGCCAGGGCTCGAGGCCAGACTAATCGAAATAGAAAAGAAATACAAAAATCAAATAACAGGTTGTTAACACAGACAGCTTATAAATTTTAAAATGGATAATTATTAATTTTGATTGGAATTAGAACATTGTTATCATATTAACTTGTACATGATGTAGTGTCAAAGAATAACAACAGTCTGTTTCAAAATGAAATCATTAAATGAGAGTTCACCATATTTACCAGTCAGTCCAAAATTGACAATATAATTATGTATATGAGTCAGCAGTGCATTTTGGGTCAAGATAAATTGGTTATGATCCTTGTTCAGTTAACATTATGAAACAGCTGTATGATTACTACTATGCAAAAATTACAATACATGATTTTGAATTTATTTTAGACAATCAACTTGAGAATGCTAGGACTGCCAGGAGTGTTTTGCCCAATTTCACTTAAGTGAGACATGGATATTGGAAAAATCTTGTTTACTTTAAGCTAAGTCAAACATAAACAATTTGATTGTAGCTTGCGGGTAAACAGGAAATCTATAGAAAAAAAAGTATCTCCTTCAATATTATAAGAACTAGTAGTAATCGTAGATTAAAGAGTGCGTTCGAGTTTTGGTAGGCTTGGTATGTTAAAAAAACAAAACTTCTAGGGACAGCATTTTGTGCCTGAGCTGTTAGGTAGGCGTGAAACTGGTCTCCCAATTTACTATCTCTACAGTCTGACCAATTCTGTGGTTTATATTTCAATCGTCAAGCCCTTGGTGTAAAGATAATTTTAATCAGCGTATTAACATATAAATGTAGTGATCATAATTCCCATAATGCATATGAACGTTTTTAGCTGCGGAACGTGTTTCAAAATTCGTTTTAATCCAAGTGTTAATTAAGTGCTAGTTGCACTTTAAACTGTCATCTGCAGAATAACAGTGAGAGCGGTCATTGTTATGCCGACCAGTTTAATGAAGTGAAACAAAATGATCTGCCTGTCAGTGTGTGTATATTAAAAAGAGGTGTAGAGCACAGAAACATTGTGTAATCCTTCAACACAAGAGGATAACGGCATTTATGAGTTCATGTTTTGATTACGTCGGCTATAGGACAAGCAAATCAGTGAGTGTTAAGTAGCAGTTAGTTTGCCGCAGGCTAAAAGCCAAACTACGTATTGTGTTTACACAAAAGAATGATAAAATCTAGTTGCTACATTTCAGTATGTTCGCCCATAATTGATTTCTAAACGGAGTACATATCCCTAAGAGGTTCTTCAACCTCAAGGTCCTCCAACGTTCTTAATTTTCTAGCTTGTTTTCAAGCAATGCGGTATCATCCGTGGACACTCACCCAAGAGTAATTCTTATTTTATACTCTGCTTCTTTTTCTACTTAACTGACTGTGCGGTATTTAAACAAGACGCTCAGAAATGCATAACTGTCCTTATTATCGCAGCTGTGTGGTTGAAACTGGTCACATGACATACGTGTTTATGTATTGGGAAATCCAGCGTAAGATTGTGTGCGTCGTCGGTATGTTACAACAATTTTTTCAGCCACATCATTACGATTATTAACTGCTCCTGCAGAGTGAGAATCAGCGGCACTGCTAATACTTCTTGATCGTAATCTTGTATCGCTGGCAGCCACTGTAGACAAAGAGTCTTCTGAACTCGGTAAAGAAGGCAGCGACTTCGAACTCCCAAAGGAATCCCTCCTTTCAACCGATCTCTTAGGAAGCCTCAAACGAGCGCTGCTTTCGTCCCGGAGAGGTGGTAAAGTAAAGGACGTTTTCCGTCCTGCTTTGTACTGCAATTCGAACCGATTTCGCGCGGCTTTGAGCTGACCAGTTTCAGCTTCGAACTGTTTAAGAAGCCGACGCTTTTCTTTCTGTAAGCTCTGTTCTTCGCGTGAATTATCAGCGTTTGCTCTTCTCCAGCTTGCAGAGGCCAGCATTTTCTCCTCTTTTGATAATGATGTTTTCATCATGAAAACAGTACGATGTTTTTATTACATTCCACTATCAGCAAATAACACGGACTAACCCCTGCAGGCAACTACAACAAGCACTTTCGACTAAATAACAAGGTGCAAGAACAAAGTATTCATAAGGCATGACCACATAATATTTTCCTCGAATTTTAATATGAAAAGCACCGCAAGGCTAAAGATAAACAAGTGACAACAAGGGACTGACCCGTAAAATTAATGTAAGTAACAAAAGCCACAAACCGATATGAAGACGGATGGATGACATATTTGTTTTGCAAATACGACACAATGCTCGACTAGTCTTCAAACCCTCTGACGAATATAACGAGAGCTGAAAAGCCCTGAAATGTCCAGCATTAAAAGCATTAAATGCGCTCCTTAAATTAAAGAGTTAATTCAGGCGCCTCCAGGTCAACAGGTCTGGAAGAGATAAGGAAGGGAAATAAAGAAAAGACGTTTGCTGCCACTCAAAATAAAGACCTGCTACCAGGTATTTTGCCTAAATGAACACTGTTACTGGTGATTATTTCAAAAGGGGATTATTGTTCCCGTGGCGTGAGTTACTTTTATAAATTCAGTCAATTTTAACAGTTACATCAGGCGGTCAGTCCCGGGATGAACAAAGATTCAGTTTGCAAAGAAAGTGTTTGACCTGTGTCGGCAGGCAAGTGTGATGGGAGAATTTGCCGATATTCATAACCATAAAAAAGCCAACAGTTAGCAGTCACGTGAAAGTCCAATAACCATGGTAACCACCTGTCTATCTGTATCATCGTGTAACACCTTGTAGTGAGAACTACCTGAAGTTGTAAGTAGTTAATATTTACGAGCAGAATAACTGACTGCCTATGATGGAATAGCCTAGAACAACGTGCTCATTGGCAGCCAATAGGAGTTTAGGTTTACTAAACGAAATATTAGATCACTTGTTTAGAGTCTAGCATAAATACAGGTGTTTTGTAAATTGTTCTTCGGTTACGCCCCCGGTGGTGGGACGCCGGATACCACTATCCCGTATTGGTTACATTCGGGTTACGTTCCGAGTACGTTACTGGATTAAACTCTACTGTTGGACCCAAGTAACTGCGTATTCTCTGTCTTCCCGTTGGATTGTTTTGCTGTAACAGATCCCGAGTCCTCTAGGAGTCTGACAAACTCCGTCGCTGCAAGCGTGTTTCCCTCTGGATTGTTGTAACAAGGATAACAACTTAAGCGGCCCAAAAACCTGTTATCACACTGACGTTTTTCTGACCTGTTGATTGATTCCAACATTTGTCTCAGTTCTAGAGGGATGTTGTGCTGTGTCGGGGATACGAACCATTTTCCCTCCTTGAGACCCACAATAGAATCAAACACACGACGAACTTTCCATGTTACGAGTCTGTTTGAATTCGTCTCGTGTCATTTAGTCTCCAAGAAAAATCATTTTTTCCATTTTCTTTTGTGAAATTCAATGTCTTCCAATTTATCGGTCACTACTCTAGTTTCATAAGGATTCTTTTTCAAGATGGCTTGGCCCATTTTGCTGATCGACACATTCTGGATTGTTTGGAAAGCTTAATGTTTCTGAAGTGACTTTTTGCGGCTCATCTTGATACAAATTAATGTGATCAACTCAAGACTTTGAACCCAATAATTTGTTTCTATGAAGACAAGGGTAATACCAAGGAAGTTATTAGCAGCCAACAAGATTTCAAACGGAAAGTAAAACAATGAGTTTTTACCACGAGCGAAGCCTTACATGTGTAACTAGCCGGTAACTAAGTGATAATATCTTTATAGACCTCATTTATAGCGCATTTGGGACTAAAGAATGAATGCCAGTGACAAGTACAGTATCAGCCCCAACACATTAATTAGACATAAATTACACTGAGCAAGCCCCGATGCAGATATTTAATGGTGGACAGTTCTTGACTTTAGCTGAATCGGCTCTAATAAGTTTTCACTAATAGGACACAGAACAGTTTTTCTAAATGTTAAACGCGCTTGGCGATCGTGATCGTTATTTACGATATGACTGAATGAATATACGTTAAAAGGTCATCGCACGACGCAACGTGAAAACAAGTCTGATTAAAAGTGTTGTACAGAACTCAGTACAGAAACTTCCAACGCGCCGAACATAGCCGTCTCCCCGAGTCCGTATACCATATATATCAGCAGGGGACTCCCCGAATGCCTCTTTGGGTTTTGGCCTCTCTGGGCTGAAACCCTGCAAGGGGCAACTATTCAAAGTAAAAAATCTAAGTTATGTCCCACATCAACTGAATAACTTCCCCAGTGAAAAGTTACAGATAAAAGATTAGAACTGGGTTACAGAGAGGCGACCCAGTAAAATACACTATGTCTATTTCTATGAAGCCAAAAATAAAGGAAGGAAAACCCAACAGAAGCTTAAACAGGTTCATCTTTTTCTATATCGAAATTTTGTTTTACGCGCTCGGACTAAGTTTTTTACGGCACAATAATCACATATAACTGAGCAACTGAGTTCGGAAGGTCGTGGGTTCAACGTCTTCCAGAGACTCAGTGTTTCTTTTTCTTTATCCCATAATCGTTTCGAAAAGAATGTTTTATATTTTGGATAATATCTATCTTCAGTTTTTTTCATTTGAGCCAAGATCAAACCTGGGTAAATAGAAAAGAAGGAAAACCTAAAAGCCCAAACTAGTTTATTTCATTTTCGCATTTTCGAAATGTTGTTTTATTTACACGAAACATTCTGTAAAGTAGGTAAGAGACTTTATTTTATGACGGTAACACTCAAATCTATGATTTGAGCGTGAATAAGTGCTTTAAGAAGTGTTTCAGTGTTTGAAGCTCAGCTTATTGTTTGTTTGTTTGTTTAGTAATTCCTTGGGTAACCAAGGCTCTATAGGGTAATCATTTATGGCGTTGCGCGCGTAAGTGTTATGTTTTGAATGCTGTTTTTACATTCGCTTTCACACCTAATCCTCTCAAACTTATTACATGTAATAAGCAATGATTAAATAGTGTTTTGCTATCATCTCTGTTAAAATTTTGGGATTTAGTCTTAAATTATAAATGGCCAAACAAAAGTGTTTTTTACTGTTTTTATGGCTTTGTTTGTGATTTTCATGAATTTCCTTCGGTGAAATCTTCCAAAATTTTTACATCACATCGCCTCCAGCGGGATACGAATTTTAAACACGAAAAAAGTAGGGTTTGTAAAGGCAGTTTTTTCGATATTTTCAAATTTATGTCTTTTACCACTGCAAAAAATCTGGCCTTATAGATTTCCCTGAAAAACGCGCTCCGACAAAAGTAAAATATTTGCTACCAATCTGCCAAATTTTACGGAATTTCACCGAAGGAAACGCGAGAAAATTCACTGTCAGTTTTTCTTTTTGTGCTCATGTTGACGTAATAAAATATCGAAAAACACTGACGTTTACCTTTGAGCGCGCGCAGATTACTTCCTCAGCGCTCGCGCGATCGTAAAACTATAGGGAGCCACCTTAAGACAGTGTTAATGCTCATCGCTTCTGCACGCATTGCGTGCCACTCATTTTAAAGGGAGTTAGCTCTTCTGAAAATGTAAATTTCGCGGATTGTAAACGGCTTATTGAGAGTGGTGGAAACCGAATAATCACTTGAGCCACAGATTTTGTTTAATATTTCACAGCTGGATTAAAAATTATTCTATTTGCTTATCGTGCACTATGTACAATACTACAAAATGGACTCTTCATCCCCCCTTGGAGTTAGTTTGTAAAAAGTGTCACGCTGTTTCGGTCTCTGTAACGGATGAGCAAGTAACGCTGCCATGTGGTCAAAGAGACGAGTTGTGCTGCGTGACACTTCCAATATGTAGCCTTCTTCCTCTTCATCCATGTCACAGAAGTAATCATAGATTTCCTGCAAAATTTACAACATATCAGAGCTTATGTTCTTTTTTGAAATTTTTTAGCCAGCGAACGTTTTTATCTTAATTTTTATTATATCAGAGTCAGTCGTTTCACCACAATAACAGACCCTTAGGTTAAAACATCTTTTGTGAAAAAATAAATCTGCAGTAGAAATATCTGACACATGCAATGCATTGTATGCTTCAGTGCTCAGCTTCCAGTTTACCCTCAGTGCTAAAATATGAAGAGATAATATTTTTATTGACAAATGGCACGTAGTAATCAGTTTGATGTTCAAGAAAATTTGGAAAGTGACAAGTAACTAAGGAAATTCCAAAAACAGAGCAATTAGCTGTGCTGAACACAATTCTGCATCAGAAGCTACCTAATTACTTACTTTGCACAAATTAATTTCCGATGGAAGTTCGTGAACGTATAGAATGTCAAGAAAGAAATATGGAGATTCCAGCAGTGATGATAATACCTGTAAATAAATAATTGAGAGCCAATCAAGGAAATGGAGAGCACATTCATATGGTTTATTGGTCTAACTCAAGCTGTTTATTGAACCAATAACTGGCCATCAGGGGAATGTGTGTCATTGCTTATCAGGCATACTTGGTAGCTTGTCACAAAGTAATCCAATCATTTACTGTATTTGTCTCAAAAGTAACCTGGATAATTTCAATAAAGTAATCTCCTTACTAATTGCAATGCAGTTCTTTTCATATTAGATTTGAGAAATAAAAAATATATCAGAATAGCTGCAATAGTTTGTTGTGTCTGCTGAACAATGTTACGATATTGTACAATGAGAGGTTAATCACTTGATTTTAAATCTATAAAATGATAGACGAATAAACTCTCATAAACATACCTGCTTGGCTTGTGTAGACACTCGAGGCATGCAGTGCGAGCGTCCATACACTATAACAAGTCGAACCACATAAGGAGGAGGCAACAAAATGTCTTCTACAAGTGGCAACGTAATGTTGTCATGCCTAGTTATATGCAAAGACAAAGCAATAATAACAATAATAATATTATGTAACAATACAAAACAGTGAATAAAAATGAAACATCATTTTAGAAAGCTTACTAGTAGGCAGGTGCAAAATCAAATCACTACTAAAGTAATACTTACACTGCTTCAAAAAGATCACACATTTTTGAAGTAACAGTCAAGATAAATCAACATAATTTTCAATAGCAAGTTTATTGTATCGCCAAAAGTGCGGCAACTCAGGAAAAAGATAAGCAAAATCAGTTTACTGCAGCTTTCAATAACACACAAGCATTGAAGTTCAAAATCTAAGTAACATTGATTGTAATCTACGGATTGCAACCCACAGAGAAGACCTTTTAAACCTGTTGAATTCAACTCCTCTTTACTGACAGGTCTGTTATGATGATTGATGCAGAAAAACAAAATAAGTGATCAAGCACAGTTCACATTTTCTTGAAAGGTGCAGTACAGTACATTTACATTGCAGAAATGAGATAACTGCTATTTTGTGTGACAGAGCTAAGAGAGTTTTTAGTCATGACTACTTCCTACTTTTCAGTCAGGGATAATCAAGTTGACTGCTCTTCTGAATTTAATTATTTATTATATTTTATTAGCATTATCAAATGAAAAAGGGAACTTTCACTACAAATGTTGTAGATGCAGAGAAATCAAGAATGGCAACATGTTTGATATCCTATGGTTTTATGGAATGTTGTGTGCAAAAGTTACAAACTTGGGTCTGCAAATGGTGAAACATGGAGAGAAATCACTTTTGCAAATTCTAATTTCTATTGGCAATAGTTGGCTTTCATTTAAAACAATAATTTGTAATAGCTATCAGAAGCCAGTGATGAATGTTATGTTCTTGCAAGAATAATTTAGGTTTACATGTACTACAGTCTTTCTTTCACTCTCACTGATGCTAACCAAAACATATTTTTAGCAATAAATCATTTTCCTACATAAACCCAAATGGAAACAGAAATCAGTAACAACAATAGAATCCATTTCTTTGTACATTTATGACTGCTGAAAGTACATTTTCCGTAATAGTATTATAATAAAAAAACTATTTTAAAGGATATGGAATTCATTCTGATTTTGAATTTCCTCCTCCGGGTATAGGTGATTCAAAGTGCTGCAGATAGTTTCCACATCACTAGTGAAATGCTTGTACTAAAGATGCATGAAGAAAAAATAATAATTAACAAACTTTTACAATAAGAAAAATAACAAAAATGTTCTTTCCATATATAATCACTTAAAGCAATAGCCAACAAGAGTGCCATTTGGCACACAACATCATAACTTTGTGAATATTTGAAAGATTTCTATGAATTTTAGCCATGAAAATTGTCTTGTAAAGATCTGCTCATTGAAGGCATAGAATTGTGACCCCCTCCTATCTAACATATGGTTAACCGCCCCCTTAATTTTAAAATTTCTTCTTTGAGATGCACATGGAATACAAGACTTGTTTCACATCAAGCTATGTACTAAGACCTACTAAATAAGCTACAGTTCGGGGGCATACCTATGATATTTGAGAATTGATATGTGTTAGAAGCTCTTCATTTTCACATTTCAAAACAATTTCTCTCAAAATGACAACCTCCTTCTTAGTTGCTAATGTCAGTTCTTAAGTAAGCTGATCAGTGCCTTTCAAATGGTATATTGTACACAGGCAGAGAGCCTCTATTTGCTGATTTAGGAAAAACTGTCATTTGCCCTAGGGGGTGAAGGGTTAAAGAATGTTTTCCCATGCTTAGATCATTATCATGAGGGGACGCAAGCGGCGAAACTGGAAGTACCACAAAGTATTGCCTGAAAAGTTTCCTAGCACTCCCAACATACCTAACCCCAGGTGAGCCGGGCAAGGTGTTGCAAACTGTTTTACTGTCATATAAATTTCGTCAGATCTGAAGGACATCAGATGAAGCAAAATAAATATGAGAAGAGAGAAATACAAAGGGCCAACTGATACACGTCATCAAAATGTAATTGATGCGTGCTCTTGTCTGAAGCACAAGCAATAGTTTCTTTATTCGTTTGGGCCCCTTGTGTGACGGACGATAATAATGATTACTCAATTTTAAAGTACTTTATCTACACACTAGATGGATGGTACCATTAAGACTCAGAACAGTTCAAAGTGGATCTTGTAGTGGAAGCTATGGACAGTGTTTTCATGCTCACAATCTGAGCATACCTGATGTGTTTGCAAATGATTACTGGTAATGCTGTGTTACATGACAATTCAGGCTATGTTACATCGAACTGTATGAAGTGGGCCACTTCTGATGAACAAAACATTAAGCTGCATGATTATTTCTTTTGCATTACATCAAAGTCCTTGAGGTGGGTCACCCACCAGTTCTGATGAACAAAATATTAAGCTGCGCGACTTTTTCTTTTGCGTTACATCAAAGTGTTTGAGGTGGGTCACCCGCCAGTTCTGATGAACAAAATATTAAGCTGTGCGACTATTTCTTTTGCGTTACATCAAAGTGTTTGAAGTGGGTCACCTGCCAGTTCTGATGAACAAAACATTGAGCTGCGTGATTATTTCTTTCATGTTACATCAAACTGTTTGAGGTTAGTCACCTGCCAGTTCTAATGAACAAAACATTAAGCTACCTATCTTGCAGATTTGCCGAGACCTCTGAGCAAATGCAATCTCTTGTTCCACTAGCTGGCACTCCTATTACGATCCATGATTGTTGACCTTTTTGACGTCCACAGGTGTTGGCGTTTTCACTGGACTTGGCATTTGCAAATGTCGTCAAATAATCTTTGATGTGCAAATGCACTGTTTTCCGACGATGAGTTCTTCTCCAGCTATTGGCGTAACAAAACAGCCAGCAAATCAAATGATGAAGCCACAATTTCGAAGTATTAATTAAGAGCAGGCCTTACCGTCATAACTGTCTCCATCGGCCAGCTGAAGTAATCTTTTTCAGATCTTCTTCAGTTCTAAATTCATCGGGGAAACTCGACAAAACTGAATCTTTCTTGAGGAACTGACCGGGGCTTCCTCTACAAATACTACTACTTAGGCCATACCAGTATTTGTCTGGTGCAAGTACAATACATCATTGTTGATGGCAAGAGTGAAGAGCAAGAAACCTTTCATTGGCACCATCACAATCCTGTTTTTAACCACAAGGCATCGCGACAAGATCTTACGCAGTAAATAGGTTGAACACAGATCAGACAACAACATATGTCAGATGTCTCAGAGGAAGACAGATGACAACTGACCAACACTTTATATGACGGGAACTCATGCCATCACTAACTGCAGACAAACTCTCTGTGTGAAGTGATACTTCCAGTTTTTGCCGCTTGCGTCCCCTCATGTTTTTTTTTTTCAATTTACAGTTGTATTTTTGCATTGCTACCTTTTGGGTGAATCAATACTAACTGGCATGCATTTTTTAAAATTGATTTAGACTACGAGTAGTCCCTTTTTTGTTTAGTCTGTCAAGTGAGACCGTAAATAAACTGCAAGGGAAAAATAGCTACGTGAAATCCTAAGGGTGAGACATATGCGAAAGGAGTGACTACCACCTAAGCCAGAGAGTTTGAATTATGCGTTGCTCTCACAATGCAAAAATATGATTGGCTTATGTTAGGAGCATTGACAACACGTTGTCAACATTCGAGATATGTGTGACATCTTGCAGGAATGTTTATCTTGCTCCCTGAAAATAGCAAGCTTTGGAACCAGAGCAAGGCGTTGGAATTGCTTCTCACAGGCCGTGATATTCTTGCGATTCTGCCTACAGG
The DNA here is from genome assembly GCF_964199315.1 of Orbicella franksi. Lineage (NCBI taxonomy): Eukaryota > Metazoa > Cnidaria > Anthozoa > Scleractinia > Merulinidae > Orbicella > Orbicella franksi. Next base: position 194,703 of record NC_138158.1, on the reverse strand, counting down.
CAATGGAGAGAGTAAAATTTATCAAGTGTTTCGTTTGGTAAAGCTTAATTTTGCCTTTAACCCGAATGCGAGCGTGTCCTACTCTCTAGGAATAAGGAAGATTTTAGAACAAGTTGACAGAGCAGGGAGCCTCTGTATGGTATTTCTGAAGAAACCAAAGTTGTGACCCTTGCTATTGATGAAATGATGATCTTAGAGATTAAAGCGAGAATTTATAAGACAGAGTATTAACAAGTACATATTTGTTACTCCACCAAGTAGGTCTGTAATCATTATTTTTTTAAAAAGGAAATGCTCTTCAAATACCAATACTGTGATTTCTTCCAAAATGATTTTTCACACAAAAGCAACAATTTGGTTGAAAATAAACAATTACATGAAAGTGTGACATAATCAACTTTTGCAGGTATGGGCCTTATAGAGGCTCAGCAGAATGTCACTTATCCTGTGAGAGAGCTCAAGTGAGAACACCTGTGGCTAATAACTGGACAACAAGCATTCTTGATATCTGAAAATTGGTCTGTACTATTTAGAAAACAGATTTCCAGAACCTGTGCAAAAAAACTTGACTTATAGTAACCATAAATAATTATGGAGAACAAATGAATTTAGATTACGGGGGTATTGGGGTGAAGTGGTTCTGTTGTTTATATAAGATCCAGATAACTTACCCATGATGCCTTATCATCCAAAACCATGAAAGAAAACTGATGCTGGGCATTCATTTTAGACTTGGTTTTTACAAAAATTTCTATTGACCTTTGAACCAGTTGAAATACTGTTCTGTAAAAAAATGTAAACATAAAAGACATATTAAACGTGCATATGGGTTTTTACATTATTTTATTTAATTACAATTAAATGATCAAATGCTGTATAAACAGCCATATATTATTTTTGCAATTTTTTTCATGTGCTGTTCCTCCCGGTAGAAACTAGTGAGACAATCTCAGATAGTGCAGAGTGCAATGTATACCTCTGGCACGATAGTCACACATGTTGTGTTCACTCCCAGTTTGTATTTACTTTGGTACCTAGGGCTTTTCCCCTTGCAGAATATGATCGGACAGAAACCTTGATAAGAAATAATCTTGTCACAATCTTAGCAGTGCGTATGTTTCATGTCTGTCTTTTCATTCGATGTTCAACAATAACTTACAATTACTCTTTCTCAAGACAACTTTCAAATTTTACTCTGGTGTTTTACGTTGATTTTCGTTCATTTCAAATTCAATAATACGTCAAAGTAGCAAACATGAAAATTTTACTTTTCATGCCAACGTTTGTAACCTGATACTTTTGTTTTTCTCGCATAGGTATGTAACATAGAACTCTTGTTATCTCCCAAACTTTAGAGATAAATGGAAGAAAGTAAATATCTTATGAGGAAATGGATGAAAGTTAAATATGTTGTGAGGAAATGGAGGAAGAACGATTGAAAGATTTTATTTTCACCGATAATTATCAAATAGTCACGGAATACCATGTTCTTGTTCAGTTGCCACCTCAGTGATACCGATTAATACAACTGAGAAGCATTGGTGTTTCAAGAAGAAGTATTAAAGGCCACCACTACTAAGATGACCGAGATGATATATCCTACATCAGTGAAGGAGTCCTCTGAAAGACAGATTAAATTAATTTGCGCTTTCATTACATGCCACGGAGTCTGTAGCAACATTTGAACACTTTCCTGGTTTCTTTTGTCACAGATTCACAATTTGACAAGTTTTAATCCCACTAAATTGGGAAAGTTTGGCTGGATGTAAACTTCTTGACCTCAATTGAAAGAGAAATAAATAAGCTGCTAAGGAGAAGCAAAAGGTTTCCATTCATAATTTGAACCCTGGCAAACACACTAGCATAGTTTGATAATAGCAAATGACATTTGGTTAACTGAGGTGGGGCAATTCTAAAAGATACACCATCACAGTAGCGTTTTTTTGCACTAAAACGAAGAAGTGACGTTAGCCGAAAAATAACTGCTGTCCTCGGTCATATCACATGACATATAAAAAACCACGTGGCTCTGGGGATGAAAATGGAGTATATCACCCTAACAATGCTGGAATGCATGCGTCTTACATGTTGGGTTCTACCACAGGGAAAAGCACTCAACATTTTTGTGTCATGTGATCTCAAATGAAATGCATCTTTCACCTAATACATAGTCGGCACTGCACACTGTGCATGCGTTTAGGGCAAATTGGTTTTGTTCTAAAGAGAATAGCACCACAAGGAGAGCAAGAGGTTTCCTAAACCAAATGTATAGCTTTGTGATGCTATGAATAAAGTAAGGTAGGTGATACACATTTTTACATAGTGCATACAGGCACCTACCCCTTCCAAACCACTTCCCTGCCTCAAGAGTAATAAATTAATTGATATTAATTAATTAAACAAACATTAAAGTTTACACCTTATTGCCTTAGCACCCTAGCAGACATCAGCCCCCAAAACATCCTAATAGTGCACTCTGTACGAAAAATTAGGCCACACTAAAACCATGGTTGTTAATGAAGTCTAAAATATTGTATATGAAGTAGCTACAGTCTTCTATGCTATGTGACACTAAGTGGAGTGAGTGAGCGGTGTGTTACCTATCTGGAACACTTTTACACTGAAAAGACAGTGATTTCATCTCAGGGGACAAATCAAGACATAGAATCTGAAATAAACAACATTTGCCATTAGTATCAAAATATTATTTCAAGGTATTTTCTTTTCTCATTTGCATATCTTCATTATACAAACAAATTTTGTCCAAGTGAATGCATCAAGTTATTCAAATACCAAGATATATATCTGTAGTTCATAGCCATTTCATAGCCAGAATACCATATCTCTTGAATATGTAATATAGTCATGATTTTTTGCTTGGAATCACAGTACGACAATCACAAGCATCACTGAAACTGTTAAATCCCTAGGAGTCAACCCCTGAGCATATTAACATAGGCATCACAGAAGTTTGTAGCAAATCACAAAACAACACCCCACAGACAAGGGTATTAATTTCAAGCTAGCTTTACGTTGGATTTCCTTTTTGTCACAAGTTTTTTTTTCCCTGTTATCACAACGATCTTAAAACATTTGTACTGCCCAGGGACATTTCATTTGTGAGAGTACCCCTCCCCCGACACCCCGTGACAAACTTAGAATGAGCGCTGATTTCCATGTAATTTCAAATTATTATTATTCTAGGGAACAGTCTGGCATTGTAGCAAAGGCTTCAGAAAGTGAGGTAAACCATAATCAATGATGTTATGTTTAAAACCAAAGTACAAATACAGCTGCAAGGTTCAGACTGTTTCATTTCTGCTTACAATATGTTCTGGACAGTTGACACGTGGAACTTTACTTCTCAAACTGTCATTTTCAGATGAACTCTCTGAACTTAATGACAGACTGTCTCCTTTTTCAGCTGTTAGCTGTGTAGTTGAGTCATTTCCTTCTACTGGCTCCTCTTCACCATCTCCACTGACCCGTTCTTCTCCAAAAACATTCAATGTGTCTTTGGTTTCTAATTGAAGCTTGGTAAGCTCAGCATCACATGGTTCACTTGGTTTGTCTTCCATCTAAAAAAAAAGAGCTGTTAGGCTCTACTCTGCCTTTAATTAAACCCTCATAAAATAAACTTCATTTCTTTTAAATCTACAAAGTATTTATGATCAAAATTCTCCTCAAAGATTGCTAAGAAACAGTTGTCTGAGAGATAGGCAGAACAGGGATAGGACCTTGGCTTCTTATCACACATGGAATAGCCGTCAGGACTTAAAATTTCACGCATAACTAGCTTCAGCATTCAGTTTACACATGTAGAGCTGTCGACTGCTCAAAGCTGTTTTCTCCCGAGTAATAACGAAAATAGAGGCTTCGTTCATGGGCCCAGTTATCGGCCAGCGGGCCCAGTTCTCGGCCACAAAAGAGTGCACGCGATTCCTCAGAATAAACAATGCTTTATTACCATTTTTTGTTGTTAAATCACTTATAAGGCTTGTGTTTTGATATTTCGATCACAAATTATCCTTAAAGAGCTTTGTTTCATGTTAGAAAAGGAAGTTTTTAGCAATCTAGTTTTACTCTTAAGTGCAGTCAAGCGAGGCTAAAAAAGAGTTGGGTATTTAAAACGGTGTTAAGTCAGAGCTCATAGTTTTTAGCATGCCACCCCATTACAGCTTTATTTTTACAACTGACTTGACACGAATACTCCACACAAAACTATGAGCGCTTTTAGTGTTGAAGGCGAGCAGGGTGGCCGAGAATAGGCAAATACACAAAAGTACTAAGGAAATATTGAGGAGTGAATTTAGGTCAAAGAATTAAACAGGCCAGGAAAATATATTTAACAGATAGCTTTATCACTCTACGTCCTTTATGCCAAGAATTGGCTCATTTGGGCTTTCTAGACGGACAAAATATAAACTTGAGTTAAACCATGTAATTCGAGTAGCGGTAAACAAACACGTTTTCGGGGAAACCAAATTCACCTACCTTCGCGTCACCTCGACGTGCTCACAGAAAAACTCGGCAGGACGAAACAAAACTCGGCAGAACGGAAGACAAGGAATCAAGCTACCTTTGGAAACAATTGCTTTTTATTCAGATTCATTTGTGGCGCGAAAAGTAAACGCTGAACAAAAAGTGGCCGAGAACTGGGCCCTGCCGACAACTGGGCCCCACACTGTACATACTACTCTACAAAGTGGAGGAGATAAATAGGAAGTAGAGGACGGAAATATAGTAAACCAATGTTCAATACATGAAATCAGCATCAAGGATCACATTTCATTACTGGAAGATACAGTGAATAATTCTTACCTCAATTAAAGACCAAAAATAACAGCATCACCTAGTTATCTATCCGACATGTTGTGAACTGTCAAGAAGAAACCCGGTTGAGTCCTTGTTGAGCCCTGGGTACGATTTCGTTTTTTTGAGCCCACGATCCTCTTGACAGCGTACTGTTGGAGGAGGATTACTGGGAACAAGAAACGTCATCCCTAATGCACGTGCGCAGTCGAGTTGGTAGTTAGTCAGCAGATAAAGTTTTTCTTCACAAGAGATTCATTGTGCATTTCTACTGCAAAAAGTTATGGCACATCAGTAAGTATCAATTTATTGATACGTAAATTTTTGTTAGTCTTATTTTGAACGATAATCTTTGATTCGATGTACCGATCTTTGAAGCCCAATCCACTATGAAAGAGTTATACCGCAGATCGAGTTGACATGATTTCACCGGCAGTGAATCTGAAAAAATGTCGAGTCTTCCCTTCCCTGTAAGGCAGCCCAAAAACTGATACATTTCGTTCTCGTTTTGCTTGGTATTTTTGAGGCTGATAAGTTGCCCATCAATTTGAAGTATTTAGATTTATCCTCAACCTTATGATTTTCCGTTTCTAAGCATAAGTTGTAACTGGCATGGTCCACTTCCTGTAACTTTTCTTTGTGACAGAGACGAACTTGCGACGGCTATATTGAAGAACAAGTCACGGCCTAACCGTTTGTTGGTGGAAGAGGCTATTAACGATGATAATTCAGTGGTATCTATGTCTCAGGTTTGTATAAAAAGGAATAAGCCACAGTGGATCATCCTATGTCAGTTCCTTTGTGTTTCCGTGTGTTCTGTTCTACCATTACCCGCTTTTACTTTCAGTTTTGCTTTTTCATCCGCAGGCCAAAATGGAAGAGTTACAACTCTTTCGTGGAGATACAGTTCTGATAAAAGGAAAGAAGAGACGCGACACCGTAAGTTAGATATAAGAATAATGATTCAGCATATTCATGATGAACAGTAGATTGGATTTTGCGACACGTTTTACAGACAATTCTTTGTGAGAAATTTAAATTTGCCAAAACTTCATGATCACAATTCAATTGTAAAATGTATTTGGTTCTTCTTGGGTACAGAGAAAAACCAGATTTGCTGATGCTTCCTGTATAATATTTTTCCACTATGACAGACTTTGTTTTTGTGTCGGGGTCTAATTGGCTAAACTGAAAGTGCCTATGAAATGAAATATATTTTTTAACAGATATAAAGGCATTTGAGTGTTGAAATTTTTAAAAAGGTACAATTTATTAGAAAAGTGTTAAAAAGAAATCCTAGGGTCTCAAATATCCCAAATTGGCCAGAACTAAAGGCAAGACATTTCTGGCAAACTGAGCAAACCTTGTAATGTCATAGGTTTTGCAAGAGGGTTGTTTACCGAAGACCATACAATGAAGAAGCAGGCATTTGAACCCCTAAAAACACTTCCCTCCTTGTTTGATAGTGCTTTCTATCCACCATTACTAATTCCACTCCAACTATTGAAGTATTTGTAAACTGGCATAAGTTGTGCAAACCCTGTGATGTCATTAAATCAGAAAGAGAGCACAAGCATACATGTATGTCTACCATTATGGCCTCTCTGCAAGGTTGAGGGAAAAAGCAAAGGTAGAATGGAAAAAAATAACAGCCAAAACATCATCAATACCACATAACTTTTTTATCCTACTTTTTCATTTGGTTTTGTAGGCACCTAAGCTTTAGCTCTATTTGTTTGCCAGGAAAATACTGGGAACTAATTTTATCCATCATAACTTGTCTTTGCTGTGATAACATTGTGTTGTTTATAGCATTTATATTTGAGAAGCTCTTTATCTATTTTAAATGGAAACTTATGATACACCTTAAGATTTACAGTATGTAACACCTTTCTCAAATCCAGCTGCATAAGTTTTATTTGTCCCTAGTAGTAAGCCATCCATATTTTCCTAGGTCTGCATTGTATTGTCTGATGATTCAATTTCTGATGACAAAATACGCATGAACCGTGTTGTGAGGAGGAACCTCCGAGTCAGACTGGGAGATATAGTGAGGTAAAGGACATGTTATTACATGTATTTCTGTTGAGTATGGTTCAGTGGGTGATATTGTGATATTTTTTTTACACTTTGTTGTATTTTATTTCCAGTGTTCAAGCATGTCCTGATGTCAAATATGGTAAAAGGATTCATGTTCTTCCTGTTGATGACACAGTGGAGGGGTTAACAGGGTTTGTAAAAGCTTAATTACTCACCTTGTATATTGCAGTCTGGTAGGAGTTTCTAATTTTTGTCCCCTAACAGCCTTACTGTCCTTGGTATTTAACCAATAAATTTTCATATTCATTTTTGTAGAAATTTATTTGATGTCTACTTGAAGCCTTATTTCTTGGAGGCTTACAGACCAATAAGGAAAGGTGAGCCCTTCTACTCTGTGTAGATCTACAGTATTATGCGGGGTATAGCTGTTTCCCCTTTTTTGTATTTTAAATTCCATTGAAAACTCTGTTATGTTTCTAAAGTGAGTCACTTTATGACCTTTTGTTATAGTCTTCTCCCAAAAGCTGAAACAACAACAATATCAAAACATAATAACCAAAAAAAATGTTAGTGACCCTATCCTCTTTACTAAACCAGTTATTTGCAAAGCTGAGCAAAATTTATGTTTTACATTCTGATACATGTTGTTTTAGGTGACATGTTCCTTGTACGTGGCGGCATGAGAGCTGTTGAGTTCAAGGTGATAGAAACTGATCCCACACCATACTGCATTGTAGCACCAGACACGGTGATACACTGTGAAGGAGAGCCAGTAAAGAGAGAGGTCAGTTTGTAACCTAGAACCCCCCTTGGGCTATAAGTTGTAGTAAGTCTATGCAACCATCACTGTAAGCATTTGCTGTTTCTGAAGGGTTATATTTCTTTTGTGCAGGAGGAAGAGGAGTCTCTCAATGAGGTTGGTTATGATGACATAGGAGGCTGCAGAAAACAACTGGCTCAGATTAAAGAGGTCTGTGACCATTATTATTTGATTACATGAAAATTATTTTTTGTAATTCCTTGCTACCATACTTTTGGTCTTTGATAACTGTACTTTAGTAACTAAATTTTATTTCCTTCAGATGGTGGAGTTACCACTCAGGCATCCCCAGTTGTTTCGGGCTATTGGTGTTAAGGTAAGTGATAATTGTTTGTTGTGAACATTAGATTTCAAATGCTTTCACTGACTGTACATGGTCCTTTGTGATATTTTTGTAGCCTCCCCGTGGTATTCTTCTGTATGGCCCTCCTGGAACTGGAAAAACCCTTATGGCAAGGTTTGTGTTATGTCATATAAATTGTTTGGGATTATAACACATTCAAAACAATTACTTTATTTTTATATTGTTAACATTGTTTATTTCTCTCTCAGAGCTGTTGCCAACGAGACAGGAGCATTTTTCTTTCTTATTAATGGTGAGGTTTTCTTTTTCTAGGTTTTCCATTTGTTGTGTTCCTGAGTTTGTATAATTTTAGAATTAAGAGGCTAATTAAACAGTCTTCCTTTTTCTCTCATTGCTTTATTTTTGAATGTGTTTTACGTACTGTATTTATCATAGTACACATTTTGATTAGTACTTGTTGTTCATTCCTGAAGAAATATCCTTAAAGTTGCACTTAAATCTTAGTCTCTCTATTAAAACTAATACACAGAGCTTCAAAAAGGAGCTACTTAGTGAGAGTGATGACATGGTCTGAGAAGGTTTGTTTTGTTCTGTTCTTAAGGTCCTGAAATCATGAGCAAACTTGCTGGTGAATCAGAAAGTAATCTTAGAAAAGGTATGTGCTGGAGGTGTTATATTCATGTTTGCTCTCACCTTTTGAAGACATTATTCTTCTTTGCTAGTTGTCTAGGAGTGTAAACCTTCTTTCTCTTTTCTACAATTAGCTTTTGAAGAGGCAGAAAAAAATTCACCAGCAATTATTTTTATTGATGAAATTGATGCAATTGCTCCCAAGAGAGATAAGGTAAGACAACTTTAATTATTAACTTTTCAAATATTTATGGCTTCAGTTGGCCCTTCTTACGACCTTCGCTACCAAACTTGTTAGATTATGATGAAGGAAATACCCATACAGAGCTACTCATGTGAAACTGCTAAATCTCAGTGCTTGCAATTTTCATAGAAAAGAATGTTGCATCAGAATGGAGCCCTGTTACGGTATATTAATATTGAAGTGAAGTCCAATTTATTTATGAACGTTACAGACTCATGGAGAGGTGGAAAGACGAATTGTGTCGCAACTTTTGACTCTGATGGATGGTTTAAAGCAGAGGTCCCATGTCATTGTGATGGCCGCAACCAACAGACCAAACAGTGTTGATCCAGCTTTACGGCGATTCGGTTAGACCTGAACTGTATTTTTTTTTTATTGTATTGAGACCATCAGTGTTTGTTGATGCAAAGTGTACTTTCTCTTTCAGGCCGTTTTGATAGGGAGGTAGACATTGGAATACCAGATGCCACTGGTCGTCTAGAGATCTTGCGTATACACACAAAGAACATGAAACTGTCTGATGATGTTGATCTTGAACAGGTACAAGCTGGTAGTTGGGGCATTTAATCTGGTTAGTTTGCTGCCATTTATCAAATGTATGCTCACAGTTATTTGCATTGTAGATTGCAGCTGAAACACATGGTTATGTTGGTTCAGATGTTGCTTCCCTGTGTTCTGAGGCTGCTCTTCAACAGGTATAGTTGCCCTGATTATTCTTTAAAGTCTTCTGATGAAATGGAAGCATTTACATGTATGTTTGGTTGTGTCACCAGATTCGGGAAAAAATGGATTTGATTGATTTGGAAGATGAACAGATTGATGCAGAAGTCCTGGACTCATTAGCTGTTTCTATGGATAACTTTAGGGTGAGCACTGTGCTTGGTAGAAGACAGGCTGGGTTTCCCAAAGCACAATCCCCTGCCAGTCATAAATATGTTTGTGCAGGTTCACAGCTTTGGAAAAGCAACTTGCAGATCTGTTTTCATTTGGAAAGTCAAGTTAAGTTTTCTTTCCATTGACCATGGACTTGCATATATTGTCAAAAATACACACTGCCATTGGTCATGTTATTTCTCTTCATTATTATTTATATTATCTACATTTGTACTAGAAAACATAGAGGGCACAAGAAGTAGGGAAACTATGACCAAAAGTGTTGAATGCATCTTGGCCTTCAGAACAGTTGATGTATAAAGGCTTTAAAAGGTCTTAGTGAAATTTACTGTACATGTAAGTGTTACTAGGTTGGAAGTGTCCGCAAAGTTATTGCACTGGAATATTGATACCCCTGACCTCTAAATATCCCAATGCCTCAGCATCAACTTAACTATCATTGCTGTAATTTGTTTTGCCAGTATGCTATGGGAGTATCCAATCCCTCAGCTCTGCGTGAGACTGTTGTTGAGGTGCCAACAACCACATGGGATGACATTGGTGGTTTAGAGAATGTTAAACGTGAACTGCAGGAACTGGTGCAGTACCCAGTGGAACATCCTGACAAATTCCTTAAGTTTGGAATGACACCATCCAAAGGCGTACTGTTCTATGGTCCCCCTGGTTGTGGTAAGACTCTTTTGGCTAAAGCCATTGCAAATGAGTGCCAGGCAAACTTTATTTCCATCAAAGGTCCAGAACTTCTTACGATGTGGTTTGGTGAGTCCGAGGCCAATGTGCGAGATGTTTTTGACAAGGTTAGTGCTTCTTTATGATGAGATTGTAATTTGATCAGTGAAGTTGATATCTAGCCCCTGTTATGCCTTGCTGAACTAGATCCAGTGAAATAAATTTTTAGTTTACTCTCTTCATTTATTGAGAGTTAACTATCAACTGAAGATATGGCTAACATGCTACAATTTAAATGGTAAGATACTATATTAGGTTCTAATTTTTTTCCTCAGGCTCGAAGTGCCGCTCCATGTGTGCTGTTCTTTGATGAATTGGATTCCATTGCCAAAGCAAGGGGAGGAAATGTTGGAGATGGAGGTAATCTCTTGAGCCCCAGCTAAATCATGAAACACTTTGATCCAACAATCAAAGCTTCAATAATTTAATATTTCACTACAGTGGTTGAGATTCTCGATTGGGTTTTCAGGTGGAGCAGCTGATCGCGTGATCAACCAAGTACTTACTGAAATGGACGGCATGAATGTGAAGAAGAATGTCTTTATTATTGGAGCAACCAACAGGTTTGTGAATTAATGGTAGGAAGTGATATCTGTCAGGTACAGCCACACAAACTGTCAAGGTATATGGAATTTGGAGTTCAGAGAAAATGTTTGTAGTGTTTTCTCTAATGGTCAAATATTGGATTTGCTGCAGTGTGAAGTATTTGTTTTTTTTTAAATAAAAGCATTGTCCTTTTTTTATTTCTTAGGCCAGACATCATTGATCCAGCCATATTACGACCAGGTCGTTTGGATCAACTGATATATATTCCTCTTCCTGATGAGCCGGTCAGTTAGTTAATATTCATATGTTATCATGCAACATGTTACAAATAAATCAACCAAGCAAAAGTTTGATAGGATTGGACTTAAGACTAGAAGAAATTTAATAAAAGGTCATTGCTTTGCATACAGGCTGAAAATAAAATTGTAGATTATACTCTTGCACACGTTGGATTTGGAATTGTATGTGCCATATGCCATGGAATTGTGAAATGTGGTTACTTGAGTTTCATTCATGATATTGGTGGCTAATAGCAATATAATGCAGTTGCATCACTCATGTCAGATTTCATGTGCTCAGGTTGATAATCATTCTAAATTCTGTTTCACTTCAGTCACGTGTCTCCATTCTCAAGGCATGTTTAAGGAAATCTCCCATTTCAAAGGTTTGTAATAATGCTTATATTGAACCAAGTTTGTTCTCACTGCTGTGGATGTTTCTAGGCAATTGCCCAACTTCAGCTCATCTCCTTTCTTACTGTACACTTTTTCAACAGGATGTTGACTTAGATTACGTTGCCAAGGTTACTCATGGTTTCAGTGGTGCAGACTTGACAGAAATTTGTCAGCGGGTAAGATGATCAGTTTTGTTTACAACATTTTAGGGCATATTTGAGATAGAGAATATGTTCAAAGCTTCATTGTCAAGTGCATTTACTGCAAGTGACACTTAATGTTTTGGTTTAATCTTTGTTTTCTAGGCTTGTAAGCTGGCCATCAGAGAGTCAATTGAGAAAGAAATTCTAAAAGATAAAGAGAGAGCTGAGAACCCTGACCTGGATATGGTGAGAGTTTCTTTCTTTACTACAGGTGGAGTTGTGAGTTTAACACTGGATCTAAACTGACCTTCATTGGTATTACTTCTGGTGTTTTTTTTCCTGTGCTATGTTACTTAAAGTCGGACCCTAGTAATTCGAACTCTTTTATCTCTAATTCCCTGTTATTTTGAACTCAAAACCATTTCGCTTTGATTTGTTCTTCAGTCATTTACTATCAGCTCTTTCAAACTCCCACTATTTCAACTATTTTTCGATTTCCCTGAGATAGCGGGGTTCAACTGTACATTCATGGCAAACTTATTGATCTCCTAGAACTCCATATTTCTCTAAAGTGTCTGCAGTACTTTGTCCTAAGAATGATATATTTATATACAATATTGACTGAATGAAGAAATTCATAACCTTGAGAATAAATTATTGTCTTGATGTTCTCCCAGATCCTTAAAAACAACAGTAAAATAATTTTTGCCAATCAGCAAAAAAAAGAACTTTCTAAGGTTTCAATTAACTATTGCGTGCTGTATTTAGGAAGTTGAGGATGAAGATCCTGTTCCAGAGATTAGAAGAGACCACTTTGAGGATGCCATGAGATTTGCTCGCAGATCTGTCAGTGATAATGACATTCGCAAATATGAGATGTTTGCCCAAACCCTTCAGCAGAGCCGTGGATTTGGTGGAAATTTCAGGTCAGTGGTCTTACAGGCCATGTTATCAACACTTGATTTGCTTGTCTTAATTTGATGAGCAACGACCACATCCTAACTGGCCAGAAAATCACTCTAATTTTTTTAGAAACATGGGCTTACACATTGCACTGAAATTGATAATAGTTTAAGGGTTTGCTGAAACTGTGTAGGCTTGACACAGTCTGGATTCTTGAGGTGGTCTTCTTGGTGGCAGTAAACATTGCAAATTGCAGGTTGTAAGGACAACCCAAGAAAAATGCTGGGGAGTGTCCCGCGAAAAGGGCAAGCATTCTGGCATGACATAGGACCATGTACTCTATCATATTTAGTTTAGAGAAAACCAAAGTGTTTGAGTATCAAAAGAACTGAATCTCAGTGTTGATGTTATGTACCACTAACTCGTGAACATTTAATATTTATTTCGTCAGGTTTCCAAGTCAGTCAGGTGGATCTCAAGGGGGAGGACAGGGTGGTTCTGGAGCAGACAATTCTAACTTATACGATGATGGAGATGATGATCTGTACAGTTAGGACAAACTGTGTGTTCAGTTCAATTGTTTTGGAAACAAGACTTGACAATATTCGCCTGCATATTAGATTGTCAGTATTTCTCTTAAACACATTATTTGTGGGTAACTTACTGAAAAAGTGATTTGCAATATAATGTAGAGCTTAGCTTCCAAATTTCAAATATGATGTACTAGATGTGATGCATATTTAATAAAAATACAGTCAGAATCTGAGGTGTGGTGATATGTGTGATATGTGTGCATGTGATTTGTGAGGAAGTTAGTCTGCTGGCAGCCGGTTTTTTCCTCTAAGGGACACTTAGATGAGTGTTTAGCTATTGCAAATGCAAAAAGATGGTATGGCTGAGAGGGAATAAGGTGAGACATGTTCATGTCTCGTCCCATTCCCCTTTAGGCTAAAGCGTCTCACCTCATAACCCCTGCTGAATTTCGAGAGGAAAACAGACTGCCAGCAGTCTATAAGAAAGTAAGCCAAATGGTTAAATAGAGACACTGTAATTCTATTTTTTGGGGGGAGAGTGGGGGGAGTGGCAAGCTCATTCAACCCACCCTTGCAAAAAGTATATAACATGGCATTTACCTAATAATACATATTGCACATTGAACAAAGCCTAAACTTTCTTTTGTCTGTGGGCACTTTGCTTCACTGGCTTGCTCATGGGATGAGTAAGTCAACAGTTGAATAAATTTTATAGTGACCATTGTTTAACAGTCATTTAACATTATTAGATTACAAGCTTGAGATGTCTACAAGGAAATATTTGAGTTAGCAGTCAGTCTCATCAACTATCACCTCATAGAAATCTAGAAAGAATCTAATTTTTTTAGTACAAATCTACTAGCGTTCTATCATGAATGCCATCCTCTGATTGGTTATGCTACTTGCTATTTATCCTGTAATATATAGGAGAATCTTTGTTTACAATATTTGCCTCATTACCATAAGCGATACAGTTTCTGATGGAGCTACAAAGAGATTAATACTGAATATTGAAAGGACACGGCACGATTAACTGTCCCAAGGAATTTGAGCGCAATGTATTGAGTACTTTTTGTCCGATGTGGGTTTAAAAGCTCAAAATTTTACAAAGAATGTATGAGCTCAGCGCTTTTGCCACACAAAAATTTTGATGTTTTTGAAAGCCAGTTTCTCCTCGAATATTACACCCAAAGAGCCAAAAATTTCACCACTTACTATGTTTCACAAGCTCTAAGTTTTTCTAGTAAAATCATGTCTAGCATGATGCCTTCTATGGGCAAAGTCGTATGTTAATGAGGAAAAATGTAAACAATGACATCAGCAAAGATTCGCTTATAGTGAGTAGGGTAGCAGAGTGCCCTTGTTTATGAAATGACGGCCTCTTCTTGGCATGTTTGAGATGTCTGTGAAGAGGATTTAGATAAAGTTTTGAATGATTAGTAGATTTGCACCAAAACAGCTAGATTATTCGTTCTTGATTTCTGTGTCAACTATCAGTTGATAGACATCGAGAGCAAATAATCTTATTGTTCAGTAGAATTTCAAATAGTGATTTCCAATAATTTGTCTTCATATAAGTAGTGCTAAATTTAGTTTTTTCGTAAAACCATGCACAGGCTAAATTCATTTTAAACTTGGAGAATGAAACTCTTTGGTTCTTTCAACAAATTATTTTAATGTTTCATAGTTGCTTAGCTAAGCCTATTAGATTGCAGTATTTGCAGTAGAATACAAGTCAGCATCTACTAAAAGGATTTTTAACCCTCTTGACAGTCACACAACACCCATTCTGAAAGTAATTTATCTTTATCAGGTTTAATTTCACCTTTTAATGGTGCAAATCAAATTACTGTTACACTGGCAGATTATCCAAATTCTGTCTAGCTTGTCTACAGGTTCCTTAGAAGGAGGTACAAAGGCACAAAAAACTCCTTCCTCCACAGTTCTTGTGGCCTCACTATGGACTTTGTTCACTGTCCTGACACAACATTCTTGCACAAGACTGCTCTCAGTCAACAGTACACAATTTAAATCAGTTTTGCATGGTTACGCAACAAAACTAACAGTAGCTTGTGTTGCTGGTTACCATGTGTGTAATCCATAGCATCACTTCTTGGATTTTGCATTTTTACCCAAGAGTTCAAACTACTTAAACAGCATAATAGGGCAAATTCACTCCTCAAACATCCAAACACTTTATCATGAGTACCTTTTAGTGTGTTTTAAAAGGCCATATTTGGTATTTTCAGTATTGAACTGGAACTACAATGGGCGACAAAAGTAGCTGAGGCACTTCAGGAAACCACGCTTTTCGATACTTAAGCACTTGTTCTATTTTATTTGCATCTAGTGTTAATTCTCTGATACCCCAGCCCCCCCCCCCCCCCCCAATTCAATGTTGTGTAGGCGTTGTGGTTTGTGGAGTCTAAGAAAAAGGAAGTTCAACATTGTTTGGGGGGAAGGTGAATGTGTCCAAGATGCTCGAAAATTGAATTTAACTGCCAAGTGTCTCAACACTTCTGTCGCCCATTGTCTTCAACAGTAAACTTGTTTTTTTCTACAATAACTGGTGTAGTACTCAATTGAAATGTCTGCCATTGCTTTATTCTGGGATTTGGGTTCTTTTCATGGGAAAATTATGGCAAGCTTAGTCAGTACAAAATTTAAGGAAGAAAATTATCAACTTTTCTGGAAGTTTAATCTTGCGTGACATGCGTGCGTGACACTGCCAATTTAGGGTGTGGGTTATCTCCACCTTATTTCTCTCCGAAAAAGGAATGAGATAATAAAGTAATTGTTGAATTACAAACTACCAGTGGTACTCCCAAAGCAGGCTATCTTGGAGTAATTCAAATGACTGCTGTACGAGAAAATCAATGGATAACTGCGGTCAACCACAGGTAACCACGAATTGACTAAGCAATATTAAGAGTATCCTTTTAACCATCATTTGGTTACCTATGGTGGTTACTCGTGGTTACTGGTGGAAAAAACTGCATTTATCTGCATTAAACAATCGTTATTCCAAGCTGAACTGAAAATGGAAGCACAAACTTTGTACAATAGCAATTAAATTGAAACACTGTTATAAAAGTAACTTTAAGGCTCAGAAGGCATGTTTTTATCAGTTTTAGCGACGACAGTTTACCATGTGTAATGACATCATTTTTATATCACACTTAAGTGTTTGAAGCACTCTGTTCAGCAGACAAAATTACAAAAGATAACTTGTTTTATCATGCTTTTGAACTTTGTGTCATGGGGTCTCAATGTGTTATCAATAGTAAAGCATTAAAAATAGAATAAATTAATTAACTTTTCTATACAAATGGTTTACCAATGGGAAACCTTTGGAAATTTGCCCAGTAAAAGTTGAAAAGCACTTAAACCATCGGTTAATATCAAATTTTATGTGATCAGTACAATGTCATTATTAAAACAATATGCACACCTTACTGTGACGTCATCTTGAGGTCATCTGTGATGGTAAACCATTGTATTGAGGTCAGACAGAGAGATTTTAGCCAAAGAATGGTATAATTTCTGTTTTTTCGCCAAAATATGACAACTGAATAGGGAAAAGCTTGTAGCTATCGTGTCATAGTGAGGATTGCGTTGAATGAAAGTGATAAAGACACTCTTTGAATGCTTTAAAAGTGAAAAAGTAGCGATAAACACCACCTTGAGGGTTAAATATGGATCAATTTTGAAACGGGATAGACCAGGTTTTGTCTCTGTATCTATATTTTGGTGAGAAAAAAACACTTGTCACTTTTTCTTTAGTCACAAATCACTCTGAACCACGTATTTAGTCGCTTTTGTAAAAATTAACTTGCTAGAGCTTGGATATATAACTGAAATCACCACAATTTACATAAATATACTCCAGACAATGGGAGACAAAAGTAGTTGAGACACTTTTAGGAAATAACACTTTTCGATATTTAAGCACTTGTTCCATTACATTTGTGTTAAATGTTAATTCTCTGGTTCCCCCAATGTTGTGCAGGCGCTGTGGTCTGTGCAGTCTACGAAATAGAAAGTTCAACATTGTCTGGGGGGGGGGGGGGGGTGAAAATGTGTCCAAGACACTTGAAAATCAAGTTTAACTGCCAAGTGTCTCAACACTTGTGTCGCCCATTGTAGCTTGTAATGGAGGCTTATGCCAGGGAATATCATTAAAAAGAGATTATTTTCATTTGTATTTGGAAAGATTCCTCACATTGGCCTCAGTTCCAGGCTACCCGTTAGTTGCAGCCCAATACTGACAATGCAAATATCAGGTTTATTATACACTTGCTAATGATAATTAATTTATTTACTTTTTTAAATTTATAATCTTGTCTAGTACTCTCATGGGAATGACAAACCACTCCAATCACCTCAGGAGTATTGGTTTGGACAATGTCCTCACAGCTATGATAATAAGTTAGTTTATTCTCAATGACTGGCTAGTCACTACAGCTTTAGAAACTGATGAGTAACCTCATAGATTCCAACAGCCTCTGAAGCTTTCTCATCATAATCAGACCAGTCCTGCAGTAGAAAATGTACATTAAATTAGCTAGGTTGCCTTGGGAACGGTTTTCCTTAACTGGAAACTCTTGAAACAACTAATAGTGTTGAAACAAATGACCAGGGGAAAACTGGAATTGCTTTTGTTCAGGATATTTTGGTCTGTTCTTTTTGATGACTTAGATGCTGATCTATTACCTTCTCTGTTAAATTCACTTCCAAGAACTTTGATCCAGAATCAACACCTTCAGCCACAAATCCACCCTGAGCACAAGACATTGAAAACACACTTAAATGAGATACCTGAGAAATTCTGTGCTGTATTTACACACCAAACAACAAGCCTGAAGAGGCTTATAACCAGGCAGTGCAAGATTAAATTCTTTATGCTTAGAAATTTAACTGCTTTGTCGCTTCAAAAAAGAAAGATTTTCTGTTTCCCAGTGTGATATCAGATTATTTGCATTAGAGTGAAACCTGTATTAAGTGGACCCCATATTAAGCAGACACCCTCTATTCAGCAGATACCACCTTGAGTCCCTAAATTTTCTTCCTACATTTACTGTAAAATAAACCTGCATTCAGCCGACACCTCTGTTAAAGCATACGCGGACACTTCACGGGCATTTTACCTCTAAAAGTTCAGCCTAGACTCGTTTAGCATTGTTCAACAATGTTGTTTGAAAGCTAAGTGATTATTCTAGATTGATGCATTGACTGACTGGACATTGTGCAGAATGAAGCTTCACTCTGTTGTTACTATTTATCAAAATTAGCATTTTCTACTTATTTTACATTTAGCTTCCATCACTTTGTACTTGGATTAACTGAGGATGACAGAAGTTTCTGTCGAAACGTTTTTTATAAACTCCAACGTTTTGTTGTTTTCTTAAAATTCTTGACTTGTCTGCTACTATCAAGACCCTTTTTAACTTTTATATGAATGTTCAGCGAAACATGACATATACAGCCGACATATACTATTGCATAACGACCGAGTTTGAATACAGGAAGAGTGATAATGACAGTCATTGGCTGTCGACAATCGATGCTGACTACCCCCATCGGGCTTATTATAGCTACCCGACGTACTATGCAAACCACAGAAACTATGGGAACCTCCAAATAAATGTTTCGTACCGAAGGCACTATGGACTGAATTGCATAGCGAGTGAACTGACGTGGAACTTCAACATCTCTTCTTTGATTCTAGGGAGGAATTGAGTTGGCAGGGTTGTTTTCAGTGGATTTATTTGCTTTGAGTGGCAGGCACTCCAGAAATCAGTGTACGGCCTTGTCTTTCATTTAGCAAAGAAATGTTGAGTGGTTTTCCTTATGGTAGAACCCAACATGTACGAGGCATGCCTTCTAGCATCGTTAGTTTTATATACTATGTTTCCACATGGTTTTTTATGTCATGTGATGTCAGGTAGCACCACTTGCCCCTTTTTAGTGCAAAAGTGAAATGTACCTTTTAGAATTACTCACAGGTAGGCTTTTGTACATTATGCTAGATTTTTACAAGCATTTTAGTGCAACAAAAGCATTAAGCATTATTCGAGAATTTTAGTGGCATTTTCCCGGAAAATTAATATTGTTTTCCACAGAAAATAGAAATAAAAATTATTTTTTATGAGAAAATGAAGACTTAACCTCTTCACTAACATATCACTGAGAGGGGACATTAACAGAACAACAGATCATTTAGAGAATTATCTTTTGGTGTATTAAAACTATAACATCTGCTGTTGTTACAGTGCATTTACTGAAACCGGGGCCACCCAGGCAATGAAAAGCGATCAGATGGCAGAACTGAAACAATAAATTCCAACATTTTCAAATCTGGCCAATCAAATGCCCAGTAAAAAACAATGAAATCTAAACTTGTACGTTGTGATGCTTACACAACTATGGTGTCTGTTAATAAATTGTCAAGCTCAAGCTGTTAGTACTTTCGCATTAAAAAATATTGTGTTACTTTACTTGTTACATTTTACATTTACGAACTTGAAAAACTCACTAGATTGACCATTTTCCGGCTGTGAAGTACAGCCACACAAAATATCTTTTTTTACGGTTGATAAAAGATTTTGACATTTTTTACAAAGTAAATTCTGCTCCTGCTGTCTGTGCATGTTTCTATTTTCACACACCTTTCGGTTGTCCACCACGTAGTTCTCGAAAAAACCATTGCGTTCACTGTCTCAGGAGCTCTACATTTTGGAGTTTGAGCTCCCTTTCTGGGTTATCAGTCTATTGAAATAACATCTTCATGAAAATTCAAACGACTTTTTTTTTTCCACATTGTACTATCGAAGCCTCAGCCTGTAGAATCACCCTAGCAAAAACAAAAGACAAACGCATAGGAACTTCCCCTGGATGGAAAAATCGAAGATATTGCGAACAAAGAATTCAGTTTTGTAGTACGTTAACTCTTCAATTCTCCTGCTTGAAGTTTGCTTTCAGCTCCTTTCAGTTACATTGAAAATAATCCCTTTCCAATTCGTATATTTTGAACCTGCAAAACTGCTCAGAGATCATTTGAAGGATTTCTTTTAAACAGCCGCGACAATATTCACCCAACACACTCTGTTGGCGATATATATTTATGAGTCACACTCTTACACAGCATGTATTTTCCAACCAACCAACAACCCCATAGAGAGTGTAGCATTATTCTTCTTGAATCTGCAAGCATGTGAAACTACAAACGGTTTGAGCTTGGCAATTTATTATTATTATTAAGCATCACAATGAACAAGTTGAAATTTCATTGTCTTGTACTGAACATTTGATTGGCTGGAATTGAAAATGGGACATTTGATTGGCTGGATCTGAAAATGTTGGAATCTATTGTTTCAGTTCTGCCATCTGATTGGTTTTCATTGTCTGGGTGGCTGCGGTTTCAGTAAACGCACTGTAACTTGTTATACTAAGTATACATTTTTGTTAAGCACTCTGAACTGTTAATTGTGTTGAAACGTTAAAATTATTAACATGTTAAAAAAACCTCATGTATGAGCATTAACCCAGCATTTTAGTGACTTTTTTTGGGGGGAAACTGAGCATTTTAGTGGAAAAAAATGGAGCGTAAGGCGGAGCAAAAATTAAGTTCATTTTACAGTTCAAATAAACCTCGTTGTTGATGTTGTTTGAGCATTTTAGTGGGGAAATAAAAGCATAACGTACAAAAGCCTACCACTGGTCGGTTCAACAAATATCATCTGCTGTTTTCAAACTGCAATAGTATGTTGGTCAGGGTTTAAATAAAGAAGGGAAATGTATAGCCTCTCCTTAGTGACTTGTTTATTTCTTGCCTTAATTGTGTCTGTAAGAGAGACCAAAAAGTTCCCGCATTACTGGCTTCAATACTCTGCAAATTGTAAATTAGTGACAAAAGAAACCAGGAAAGTGCTCAAGTATTGCTGCAGACTCCGTGGCACCCAATGAAGGCACAAATTAATTTAATCAGTCTTTGAGGAGACTTGTTTACCGATGCAGGATAATAGAGAGTTTAAGCATGACGTTTATGGCAGACGGCAAACAGCAGAGATTACCTCTGATTTTTTATCCTTTTCTTCTAATCCCTAAATAAATCACACAAAAATAGAAAAATACCTCCTACTATTCACCGCAAATACAAAAATTTTCACTCTGCTGTACAGACAGCTGAAGACAGAGAGCAAAAGTTTCATTTTTGCCGTTTGTCGTAATGTCATGCTTAGTCTCTCTAATATCGGCCAAGTAGTGCTGTTACCTTCAATACTTCTTGTTGAAACGCTTCTCAGTTGTAGCAATTAATATTGTTGTGTATTAAATTTAGTATTATTTTTGAATTGCTTTATTATTAACAAAGGTGGCAACAGAAAAAGAAAGTGGTATTCCGTGACTATCTGATAATTAAATTAGTTCTTGTTCATCAGTGATAAGAAAATATGCATTTTGAGAAAAAACAAAATCATTTCTCTTCCATTTCTTTGTCAGATATTTAACTTTCTTTCATTTATCCCCAAAAACTAGCACATCTTCCGTGTGCTTTCGAGAAAACAAGGGTTTCATGTTACATACCTTTGTGAAGAAAACAAAAGTATCAAGTTACAAAGTTGGCATGAAGAGCTAAATTGTCACGTTTGTTCAACATATTATTGAATTCAAAAAGAACAAAAATCATCATAAAACACCCGAGTAACATTTAAAAGCTGTCGTGACAAACAGTAATTGAACATAATTTTTGGACCTTGAATGAAAACACAACCTTGAAACACACACACTGTTAAAGGGTAAAGCCCTAGCAGACTACCCAGGTAGATACAAACCGGAAGTGAACCGAGCAGGTATGAGTACTTATGGGACTACCGTGCCAGAGCTATCAATTGCACTGTACACTATCTGAGATTGTCTCACTAGTTGACCTTGTTTTGTTCAAGGTTTGATTGGTTCACTGGTTTGTTTGCCTTCTTTGAGATTGGCCAAAGTGATTACTTTGGTTTTTGGTTTTTACAACACTCAGTTGAAACCCACACTCAACATAATTAGTTGTGCAATTTGAAGGCTGTCCAAATGAGAGCATAGGCTAAGTAACTGACAAACGAAAAAAAAAAAAAAAACTGCGAGTAAATGTGCTGCTGGGCTCCAGGCTGTATGAAGGAAAATACTTAGCTCTTACTCTATCTAATACCAAACAATAAAAAACAGTCTACCACTCAGCAGCCTTCCCCCCACCCCCCCACTACTGAAAGGTCACTGTTATGTCATTGTAATAACTATAAAAAAGCTTCCCACCCTTGGGGAGAAGTCAACTGGTTCCAATCCTCTGCAGTCAAATGCTACCATTGTCTTGAACTTGTTGCTATCATCTGCCTGGCAAAAAATAAAATCAGCGATGCGTTGTCTGACTTCAACTTAGTAATCATTCAGGGCCTGACATGTCAAAAAATTGTGGTACAGTACTAGCTTCATACTGATAAAACTTGTCAGTCAACATTAAACAAAACTATCCATAGAAATACTTCTAAGCTGAGCATTAATCATAAGAAAACATTACGTACTAAATTACTAGTGGTTTTCAGAATGGCCCTATGCAAAAATAAAACTAATGTAATAGCAATTTAACTTGGAAATATCTTGGTTCCTTATTGAGGGGTAACAGTATTCACTATAGAAAGTCTGTGTGCAGTAATGTTGCAAATTTGTAGTAATTGTTAGTAGTAGGATTTGAAAGTGAGGTCATCCTGCACTGGCTTGCAGTCACCAATTTTGGGCAGACAGCAGTTCTTAATTGATATTGTTACCATGGCTTTGTAGGTATCTTATTACGTTTGAAAACTGAAAAAATGTAAATATTTAACATAGGTAAGTCTTGTATTTACCTTGTATGCAGTAATACTGTCTTTTATTATATCTGTTAATTGCAATAAGAATTTGCACTGTTTACAAGGGCAAAACTTCGAACTTAATTAATAATAACAGCTAGTCCTTACAAATGCATAACACATTGTCAGGAATGTCTCAATGTGTTTTACAACTTTCAATCACAAGGAAATTATAAACATATAATCATAATAAATTCTTTTGGCAGAAGTTTTCTTACAAAGATGAGGTCTTGTTGCACTCTTTTCATACCTCAACAGAGGTTAGGTAAATCGCTCAACAGTTTTACTGTCAGCAAAGAATTACCCTGGCCCATAGGTGGTTAATTTAGTTTTTTTAGTTCAGCACTGGCAAACAGGTTTAGTCCAGCAGTGTATACTGAAATAGACAATCTTGATTTACAAGCTGAAGCTGATCTAACAGTTTTTGGTTACTGGTGCATGTAAGCATTGAAAAAGCATTATTAACTTGTGTTTATTATTACCCTATAAATCATTATTATTAACTTATGTGATTAAATTCAATTGCTGTAACCATTATAATTTGTACATTGAACAGTCAAGTCATTAGACACCACACAAGTGTCACTCCAAGACATATAGAGGTTACTGGTAACCAAGCATGAGGGCATGATGGTCAGATATTGGCAAAGTTCCTTTTTTAATGTTTAAATGTGCAATGAAAGAATGATGTCAATATCCAGCTAGCTCGACCAAACAAACCTGGTCAATAAAGGATTTATTCTATGGAAAAATAATGCTATCTTCCGGCAGGACACAGCAGGTAATCCCAAGCAGTCAAGATGGCGCCATCTTACCCACTTGTGTAGCCAATCATCTTGCCCACTGATGGAGCTAGCCATACCATAACTAAATGTAGAATTTCATCCTCACAAGCAAATTTTTTCATAAATCAAAAACTCAATTATTTCATAATTACGTATGGTTTTCTTACCCATTGAGTTCTCTCGACCACACAATTTACATTTTGATACAAAGCTTGCACTGCCCCTGCTACCTTTTATTGCCTGACTTTCCTGAATTTAGGAAAAATATTAAATATTACTAAAATTATTATCTACATCAACAACAACTCAGTGAGTTCTTTTACATTTTTTGTGCTTTCTTGGGCTTACTGTTCATGTATTTCACAAGACGAAACAAAATTGAATCAGTCAAACTAGCAGAAATATGGAAAATATTAAGTGTCAGAACAGTTCTTATTAGATTATGAGAGTTATAACCTAAAAGAGGAAGAATCCAAGGAAATTCAATGTCTACTGTAAACTCCAAACTATGAGCTCTTTGTAACTGTGAAAACAGATCATTGTCTTTGTTTGCAATGGGGATTGCTGAATATCAACTTACAGCAAGCAGTGATGGCAAAAAATTCATTGGATTGTCTGATACGTTGCAGATACTTAAAAATCTAAATTTTGCAAAATGAATACTTCCAATGACATGCATGATAAAGAAAGACAGAAAAGAGAAAGAAGCAAACACTGTCATGGCTTAAAAAGTGCACATTTCACAAAACAAAAGCCTAAGGCTCTTGAAATAAGTGCTGCCATAACCAGAGTTATCAAAAACAGCTGGCTGTCACTGAAAATTGCCATCTACTTCCTAATGTTGACCTGCTTCCCTGCAGGGTATTTTGTCTGATTTTTTGAAAAGAGATGACAAAATCTACCGTCTACTCTAACAATGAATCAGCTGTCTACTTCAAACTTTATGATATCCTGACTATAGCTCAGGTTTTCAAAATGAGAGCCACAGTTTTGTTCTGTGCTCAGTGTTAATTTTAAGAGAGGAGCTTACTCAAGTAAATAAGGTATATCCCTTTTCAGAATTCACTAGTTTGAATTGTTTTAAAAAGGAAATGTACCATGGACATACCGATAGACACATATAAACCCAATCCTTAGTACCTTCTCCACAATTCTGACACTGCAACTAAAGAGAAACAGGAAGCAAGTTAAGATGATTTCCACAGAACATTTGAGCAATAACAGCAAAAATAAAGTTACCAAAAGAACCTCATACATGTAGCATGGTAGTGTTTCGAATAAAGATAAGAAGAACTTATTGTGACCTTCTCAAGCTGACTCATGAGAGAAAACTGAACTTGAAGTTAACCACATTTCGATTTAAAACAGACGTTTCGTGTTAGTTGAAAACACAATAACACACACTTTGAGCATTCTTATGAGGTTTGACATTAATGTTTTTGAGAATGGTTGAGAATTTAATAGTGGGGTCATTCAGAGAAATTAATTAAAGTGTGATGTTTTAAATAGTACTAAAAAAGTTACCATGCTGTGAGTAGGTTTTTAGTACCGATAAATAATTTTTGCAGTTATTGCTTGAACTATGGGTGGAATCAGTCTTAATAACTTTCTTTATATGTTGCTTTCTAATAACTGTGGTATAAATATGACATCAAAACACACACACACACACACACACACACACAAACACAAATGTTATTCCTTAATAATTTTCTACCTTTAGTCATTATTGTCCATGTACCTAATCTAAAGTGAATGGCACCAAGTATGGCCAATAACAGATGCCTTGATTACAAAGGATCCGATTGTACAATGACTTGATGTCATTCATTCAGCTTAAGCTTATATGCATGCCTTCAAATTGTCAACTGTGTTTGATGTTTACACCCCACTAAAAACCTTTATATTGAATATACGATTTCCTCTGTACAAGTCTCGCATTCGAATGTTTCATAAGACTGTAACACTTTACCTTCAAGTACCAACGAAAGTCTTCATCATCAGGCCTTACATTGGTTAAATTTTCCAGACTGGCCTTGAATTGTAAGGCGATACGCTATACACAAATTATGATCTTTGATTAGTAGCGTTCAGGCTATGAAACATCTTAACGGGGATATCATTAGCGCACATGGGTCTATCTGAGGAAACAGATTAAGATATACAACGCAAAGCCTTGACTTGGTACTCACCACCATCTTACCACGACAATTCTGCGCCTGCAGGGGAAAGTGGTCAGCAAAAAACGTTCGTGTTATGCGCAAACCTTATGCGTAAAGTGTTTTCAAGATGGCGTACCACAGATTTCTCGCTCGCACGATCATGGTAGAAAATGGAGTAGCATCGGCTTTGAGATCTTTAAATCGTGTGCTTACACAAGAGAACATCACGAGAGACATCCGTCTGAAACGTTACTACGAGAAACCAACCATAAAAAGGCGACGAGTGAAGTATGAAAGTGCCCTGAGGTTGTACAACTCGGAGATGAAGAGGAAAGTGGACTTTCTAATGGAAAAACAAAGAACAGAAACTCCATGGACTTAATGATCCACTTACACTGAAACAAGTGTCTGCTATGATGACAGTCATTATCCTGTAATGCCATTCCGTGCAACAATCAAACTAATCAAGTTATTCCTAGCAGAAAACCATTATGTTTCTTGTTGTTCCTTCACGTTATTCGTTCACGTGCACACTGATGGACAGGTGGGCGGATTACAAACGGAATATCACGTGGCTTCCTTGTTTGAGATGTTGACTTGAGACAACTCTTGGATGATGGATAATGATGTAAATAGACAATGAACGGACATCAGAGGTTCTGTTCTGTATCAAGTTGTAATTATTATTTTTTTATATCAAAAGCATTGGAACTGAATGGGTCAAGGAAATAAAAGCAGACACTAGTTTTAGTTGATACCAACTAGTAAAATTTCTGAAGTTTTAATAAGTGTTATTAAAACAAGTTGTTCAACAATGTTCAATATTGCAGCCATGTTCTTTATTGAAAATAATCCATGCTGTTTCAGTTGGGCTTAATTTCTTTCCATGTCAAGGTTATGTAGCAATATCATCTAATCTATCTATTTTTTTACGATAACTGGAGAAATTTTCGCCTGCTCATTGGCTAATTTTTATTGGCAATAAGCGGACAGACACATGAATTTATAATTTATGCGATGCGTGAATGAGCGAGAGCAGACAATTTGAGAATTTGTTATCGTAAAAAAAACAAATTGACGTTAGTTTTTAATGAGTCTGTCCTGTTATTGACAATGAATTTCTTCACAACATCGTCAAAGTAGTCTGCGGATCCACACGGCTATTGCCTCGTGGATCCACAGCTACTTTGACAGTGTTATGACGAAATTCATGATCAATAAGAGGACAGACACATAAAAAACAGACGTCAATTTGTTAAATTTATTATAAACGTCGTCGTCGTGCTTACGCGGCCACGGGCAATACCGCGAGCCATGATGTGCTCCGCTTTGCGGCTCTTCGGGCCGCTGGAGTTCCGCATTAACATCAGTAACACTAGAGTCACCATTTATGACCGTTTATGTGGACTGAAGGACACCAGATAAAATAAGTAGCCAAGACGATGACTGTCCATCGAGAAGCGTCTTATGCCAGCGGTCTGATAAAGAACTTTAGCAGGTCTTAGCAACACAAGGAAACCATCCTGCAGTTGACCATGACCTCTCAAACTGTAACAGCCGTCTCTCAACAACAGGAAAGAACAATGAAAAAGTTCCCACGACTCATCTGAACAGCCGTTAACGTTACACAACGTGTACATGTGGCTACGAGTCAAATGCGGGTTGATTTGATCGATCGAACGATCGATCATTGATTTATTGACCGTGAGAGTAAATTGTGTTCTATACTGTAAGATGGAAACGGGTGGAGAAACAATATCAGATCAAAATCGGTCGGCAGACTCGCGAACTAAATCGAATATGTATATAGCAAATACTGGAATCTACTCGTACACGGCATCCAAGGACTAAATTTGGGATGGTGTAGTGACGTACCTCTGCATGGGGACGAGATAACCACCACTCTTTGCCCAAACTCGACCAAACCCCTTCGCATAAACCGACACAGGCAATTACCAGTGGCGTGGAAACCAATGAAAAGCTGTTTTGTCATCGCGCCGGCGACTTAGTGAGAAGGGTCTCAGACAAATCTTCCACTATTTTGCGCCGTTTACTCCAGACTGACCCCATTACAAAGCATATGGGAGTCATGGCGATTATCAGAAGACCGTATCAAAGAAGATCTGCTACATTCACGAGGACGCACCAGGTAAGTGTTGTAATCACAGTTTTATTCACAAAATATAAGCATAAATATTTCACTTTGATCTCAAGTGACATTCCTTTTTATGGTATTGTTCTCGGAATGTCGAACTAAATATACATACACCCTGTACAAATGCTGAAGAAAGAGAATATTGATATAATTGAATTGTTTTTTAGATATCCTTGACTAATCAACCGAACTGCTGGTCGCATTCCTCTTATAGACTTTATTTGCTCGTGTAGTTTGATAGAAATTTATGATTAGTTTTTTGAAACTTGATAACTTACAAAGTATAGTAAAATAATTTAAATTTAAATGTTCGTTTCAGGAAATAAATTTTTATTATGCATGTCTGGGTTGGTCGTGCGGCATGGTGACGAAAGTGGTAAATTAGGGCGCAATAATCCGAGGTTTGGATGAACTGTCGCAAGGCTACACAGTAAGATGCGCATATTATTGGCTTATATGGACAATTCTTGCAATTCATACTGTAGACAACACACGTTAATCATCCAGGGATTGACTGACTTTAGCACAGGACGTTTGTTTTTAATTTTATTAAGTGTCTTTGTATTTCTATATAAACTTGAAGACAGAGATCTGTCCTATAGTTAGTAGGTTATATGCTGGCTAGAAATCTTAGTACAGAGGGACTGACCACGAGGGCCAAATTTGCGCTCACCACAGTCCCTTCTCAACACAGCTTAGATCTGTGTAGAAGTGGCATGTCCTAACAAAGCTGCACATTAGCTAAACGTCTGATGTTAGTGAGGTGTTTGGCCAGCCACTTGTTAAGTGGTTAGCAATGATTTGTGAGAAAAAGGCATTCAGATAATCTGGGAACTTTTGTTTGACCAAGTTAATGCTGAAAAGTTCACGCGGCATATAAACCAGGTAATTTCATATAATAAAATCATTTATATTAATCGACAAAAATGAATAAAGAACATTAATTTTTACTCTGTATGTTACTGTTTACTCTTCTGTCCATCATGCTGTTGTGGTATGTGACAGTTTTATTTTAAATTATTTATTTTTCTCTGACAGCTGTTTCACTCAGTGTATTACTCTTTTTTCTGCCAGGAATTTCACTGTGTCGTGGCTCGAACTGACTTTGTATTTATCGCTCTGTTCCAGCCCAGTTTCGTGTCTTTTATCTGTCGAGTTTAACTTTTGGTTGCTCCTAAATGACGTCTGTTATTAAGTGATGGACAAGCAGCCAGCACAGAAGTGTTACTGAGAGTGTCAGTCTGTTGTTATCACATACTACTGCTGACGATTTCAAGATAGGCGACATATCATTGCTCGCGTCCCCTTGCTTACGTTTAGTTGAATTACCTCTGAAAAAAATAAATACATGGAATTCATGATTAAATCTGGAAAAATTGAATCCACGGTCATGGGCCGCAATAAAGTTGGGTGAAGAGAATGACAGCGAGAACCCACAAGCGATCGACAATGTCAATCGGTAATTTATGCTTGCTCAAGTTGACGTTTGTTCTTCGTGGATAGCCGCGTCCTTTCGAAAGTCGCTACAACAAAGCTTAACAGTTGGTAACTCACCTTTTTTCAGTTGGCGTTTTTGTTACTTTGAGCACTAGTTTTACACGACTGAAATCTGGTCTCTTTCTTTTTCTCCCTGGACATCGTCTTCTATTTCTCTTGCGACATTTTCTTCGCTTCTTTTTTCTTCTTGTTACTGGGTATGGAGTTCTGACAGATTTGTAACTGAGAGAGAGAGACGCACATGTTATTTATCTATCCCCCGTATTTCTTATGAAGCCACAGAATGTATTTATAAAGTATGCCTTTGCGTATAACTCCCTGGGAAGCCAAAATTGTTACTGTCCATGTCCAGCAGTGATCACGTTTTTAAAACTAGGTCTGAGCGTATTTCAATTGCCTGTAGTATTTTAATTATAAATCTTATTATCACATATTATTTATTTGTAATTTTCCAGTACGCATTTTATCTTCTTACTCCTTCGTGTTTGTATTTTTAGCTTATACGTTATTTATTGTAGTAGGTCCACATCAGCCCTTTGGCTGCCCTAATTCAAACCTACTTCATCAAATAAAGTATGTATGTACATGCGGGAACGGCGGGCTAAGATTTTGCCACTAAATGATTATGGTTTCACTGATCTGTGTAAGGTTAGGCGGGGAACATTGCCCCAGTCCTCTCACAAAAGCGCTCGTGTAAGCTCTTCCTAGTCGTCTCTCGCGGTTTTCGGATTGTTTCTGACGGCTCAGTGTATCGACTTAGCGTCAGATGGAAGGTACGAAGCAGCGACCAATAACGAAATACAAAAGATTCGAAATACATTACAAAAAATACGTAAATTTTTAAGTGTTTTCCAGGTGATTATTCCATGTTTTATAACTTCTTAATATTGTCGCGCGCTGATTGGCTAAAAATCGTGTTTCTATTTAACAATTAGATTATGAGCTCGAGATTTCTATCACGCATAGATATCGAGAGCGAATAATCTAATTGTTTTAGTATAAATCTACTAGTCATTCAAAACTTTACCTAAATCCTCTACACAGACACTTCGGAAATGCCAAGAAGCGACCGTCATTTTGTTAACAAGGGCACACTGCTACGCTACTCACTATCTATCACAGAATAGTAGCGTAGCCAATCAGAGAATGGCATTCGAGATAGAACGCTAGCAGATTCATACTAAAACTCGATAGAAACACGGTACATGTTTTCTATTTCTTAAATATAAATAAATTTTATACAAGGCGTCGTCCTCGGTGTCGCAGTCGTCATTGCTAAAACTCTCTAATTGTGATCAACGCAACGTGTATAAAACTGCTATTATGACTGATTAAAAAAAAATAGAAATGATGATGATTTTAAATCCTCAAGCAAATAGCATTAACCCAATAGACAACCCTGACACAAAAGCACAATAAAGTAACCGACTATCGACTAAGTAATGCCCGTTCACTGGTTGATCACCGCAAGAATAAACACTTTTTCTTGTAAATGATTAAGAATAAAAATCAGCGATAATGATTTCGAATAACGTTTCGATGACTCGTTCATCATTTTCAAATTCTAAGTCAGATTCCTATGGATTCTTTATATACTAAGAATGCCTGTGAAAGTCTGCATGTGATTACAAGCTCTACAATGTGGAATGTAGAGGGTGTTAATTACGTACTAAATAGTTTTGCTTTAATTGAGTTAGATTGAGCGTTCAGTTTAGGTTTCTTTCCTTGGATAAAGAGCATTTCGACCAAACAAATGAAATCGGTTATTTCAAGCAAAGCAAATAAAATTAGTCATTTTAAGTAAACTTGTACTTTGGTAACGGATCTTCTGGCTTCATATGATGTACTGCAAATCCTTCCCGTCTCATTATATCTATAATACTGTGATTTCCAAGAAAATGTCCTGCAGGAAAAAAAATAGAGTACATTACGTTGATGGTAAACCTAAACCCTAATACCATGAGTCTTAAGATAGGGAGTCAATAGATCACCAAATTTTTTTAACGAAGACTATAATTTACTATGAATGGCAATAAATGAGGAGCGTGGGAAAAAAAAAGCTTGAACCGATCAGCTTGAAGCCCTGAATGGTGGAATCATTCTGCTGAGTTAGCCATCTTCTACTATTTTCAACGCCTTCTTCCACCCAGGAGAATACCAGCAACCTGACAAAAACTCGGGCAACCTGGCGTCCAAACCACAGAAAGAAACAACAAGCTCTTGTGATTTCATTTTTTTAATAAATTTATCTTTACTTCGCAAGGAGAATGTAGACAGTCGATCTAACGTAAAGGGGCCATTTATGTCGGAATAATAGACTCCCCACCGCTAGAGTTCACTTGGCCGTAACCTCGCTAATTTGCCTCTAGCATTTAGAACACGAATAAGTTAGACTGAGGGGAATATTTTCAACGCAAAAATGAGCGAAATTAACAAACGACGTTTCGACTTCGTCGGATGTCATTGTCGAGTATAAATGTGTGGGTTAGTTTGTGCATAATAAATAGATCTACAATTATGCGCATTAGGTGGCAAAATACGTTAAGTGACAAGAAAACAAGAAACCGTGACTATTAAGAAACTATGTTAATTAAACAAACAATTATGCTCTGATTGAGTCTTACTTAGTATTTAGTACTGACTTAAGTTGTCTGATATATAACATTTCGTATATCAGGCAGTCAATTGTAGATCTATTTACAATGCAAAAGGTAACCTACACATTTATTCTTGACAATGACATCCGACGATGTCGAAATAACGTTTATTAATTTCGCTAATTTTTGTGCAATACTGTGAACACAAACTTACCCGCACCAAACGCAAAAAAGAAATTACGTTCAGGGTTCTTGTTTAAAAGTTCAATGACTCTTTTTGCCATGCGTTCGTTCCTCTTGAAGATAAGCTCTGTTCTAAAATATTGATCGATTTCTTGCGTCTTCTTTAACTCTAACTGTCTCAGGGAAGAGTTAGAAGACATACTTGGGAGTCGTGTTGATTGAGTGGAGAACAGGACGGAGTTGAGGTCTCCGCAGTTATAATGATCTATGAGATCATCTGTAGAATAAGCTAAGTGTGCTTTACCAACCCGTAACTTCTCCTGGAAGTTCAAAGTTTGGTTTAGAGCAAACACAACCTGCAATCAAAAAGATAAGGATTTTAAGGTCTCGCCAAATCGATTTTGCAAAATATCGAGGAGAAACAAACAAACAACAATTCCTCTTAATACCGGTATTACTTTATATCTGATTGGCACTGAACTCATTAGACTTGCATAGATTATAAACAATGTCACTAACAAAGGCATTGCTCGATACAGTGAAACCCCCAGTTGTGTCGGCTCAGTACATGGTGTTCTCTTAAGACAGGTGATATAATAATACTAATACTAATACTAATAATGATAATAATAATAATGTATTTCTAGCGTATTACATCATATTTTGTAACAATAGTTAATTATTAGCCCTTTTGAAATCGTCACGTTTATTTAAAGATAACCACATTTCATTGCATATCAATACAAAATAGGCCCTTGCTGGGGTCACGTGGCCAAATTTTTCCTAGAAAAATTTTATATTATGGGCTATAACTTACAGAGTGCCAGAAATGGAAAGAGCGCATCGAAAATACCAAAATGGCCAAGTTTGAGGCCCCTGGAATTAAAGAGTAAGTATATACAACACTTTGAATTTTGGGAAAATTTAGAGGATTTGTATGAAAAATGTTGCTGGAGAGCAAGACCTTGCTCTCCAACAACTTTTTCCATACAAATCGTCTTATTCTTTTCAAAAATTCAGACCGTCATAAAACCTCATTCTTTAATGACGGGGGCATCAAACTTGGCCCTAATGATATTTTGGACATGCTTTTTCAATTTCTGGCATTCGTTACGTTATAGCCCATAATTTTATGAACAGTAGGTCACGTGATGGCTTAGCTGCAAATGGCCTAATCTACGCTCTCTTCTTCTATCTTCGCTGGTTAAAATATAACGCCTGATCACAGGATATTGACAATCAAACGTCCAAATCCGTATTTTGTAACTGTAACAAGTCTATAAAAATATATATAGTGCACAGAAATTCGTAAAACTGGGATTATCAAGAGGACAGAGTGTACGACCAACCACTGCTCATAGCACAATGTCCAGTCAGTCAACGCATCAATTTAGAATATTCTACTTAGCTTTAAAACAACATCACTGAGCAATGTTAAGGAGTCTGAAACCGCTCTCAGCGGTAAAATGTCCTTGAAGTGTCCGCTTTATGCAGGCTTAATATTAGTGTCCGCGTCCGCTTAATAGAGGTGTAATCTGAATGCAGGTTTGTTTTACAGTAATCGCGGGACGACAATTTAGAGACTCTAGCTGGTGGGGTCCGCTTAATACATGTTTCACCGTATATTTTTAGCAGCCGCATTTGTTTGAATGCTCATACACTATATGGACGTAAAAGCAGATAGGGGTCAAGGTATCAGAAAAAAAAGGATAAAAAAGAGAAAGGGAAGGAACGCTCTTTCAGTTAAATGAAACAGAAATTGACCACAGCGAATGGTTAAAGTTTTTCTTGCGGGAGTCAAATACTTCACAGGGAGCCGCATGGACCAGATAAAAGGTTTCTGCCGGTATTAGAAAAAGAGTCATTTGAGGCATTTCTAGTCTATGTACGTGACTTATCTCGTAATAATCACTGTTCACAGCGTCAGGTGGAACATGTTCATCCTACTTGTGTTGATCCCCTGATATTCAGTCAAGTAGCCCTTTTAGTAAAATGCTATGGCTACGACAAATGATCACTATTGACTTAAAAACTCTCGCTTCTGTTTGAATAACAAGCTTCTTAACCATGTCTGTAGTTAAATGAGAAAAGCGAACATTTTATGTAAAAATTTACTTGTTTGAACATTGGTCTAGTGAGATTATACATAACGCGAAAAATAAGCATGTCAGTAATTCATATCACGAGATCTCTTACGACATTTAAGTAGCTAACCGTTAGTACGAGTACATATCAAAGTTCGATGAGCATAGTGAGATAATCACGTACATACTAAATACATCGTTTATCTTCCTATTGCAGCTGTAAATACTGAACTGATTACTCATTTTATCGTCCACAATATGCATTTTATCGCACTCCTTAGTATTAATATGCCCTAAGGTTCCTGATATACAAAGATGGGTAAAGTAGCTGCTTGTTAACAAGTTAGGAAATGTGGTCAGTTTAATTAAAACAAATCGCGCTGGGTTTGTCTGTCAGCTGTTGTCCGTCATATGTGCAGCAAAAATCGATGTTCTTTGGTGTCAAGTGCCTTCAGCCTGCTAGTTCCTGCTGCATACTGTAACTCTAAACCATTTGTTTTGCACTTATAACAACTTAAAAATCATTGTTGGGCAACAAGTAATAACAATTTTCTTGTTTAAACAACAGATAAAACTAATTTCAACAGAACCTTGAACCTTGGGTTATTAAAATACTATTACGTAGCGCTGTCGTCCAGATTGTCACTCATGTGTACGGGGTGTTTCGGTCAAGAGTCTTTTTAATTTGGAACATCAAACAGCACCGCCTTTCATCACAAAAGTCAATGAACATAAAGGCAGTAGAATAAATAACAGATTTACTACACAATCCTACAGACATAAGCATCTTATGCACAAACATTCGTTGCATTTTGAGTTGCCGAATAAAAATGCTGCTTTTGTTCGCTTGCCACGTTCAACTGGCAACAGAAAAACTACTTGACTAATGGGCAGGGGACGTGTTTGCATATTTAATAGATGTCATTTACAACTCCCTTCAAAACACGAGAACAAGTCACAGGAAGGAAGTCACGTTAGAAATAGCATAGTATTCCTTCAGATCTCTTATTTATTTACGTTGTGTGGTTTGGCCAGAGCTGAGCTTTGAGAAGTCTTACAAACAGAATGTAGCCGTTTGGAAGGGCACGCTCTTGATTTAATTAACACCATTGTCTGCATAAAAGTTTGTTGACATAATAAAAGAATTGGAAAGCCGCTCATTGAAAAGCAACACGGATTTTATGGAATTAGGGGGAAAAATTATTTTTAGTCTTGCTTGGAATATTTTGTCTCCCAGGAACAAAGAATTGAAAAATATCTTTGCCAAACGCGGTAAGGAACTCTTTGAACAAAGAGGCGTGATGATAATGAAAGTTTAATGACACCACAGCTGTACCTTGTTATCATATCAAGCAAGCATGTAATGGATACTCCAGTCGGAACTTTTAAAACACAGGACGCCGAAAGGCAAGCCGCCACAAGCATCCGAGAGTGGTGACGTTAAGTCATCACGACCATTTCAAGAATCTTCTTCTATCCACTGAGTGACGCAAATC
This sequence comes from Orbicella franksi, assembly GCF_964199315.1. NCBI lineage: Eukaryota > Metazoa > Cnidaria > Anthozoa > Scleractinia > Merulinidae > Orbicella > Orbicella franksi. The sequence continues at coordinate 158,585 of NC_138158.1, read as the reverse complement.
GATGGAGCTTTTCTTTTGATGCATAAGCACAAGTTCTCGTAATCTGCAGGATGATAATTTAAGCTTTTGGATGCAAAAACCGAATGAAAAGACAGGAAACTGTTTTGAGAACGACATGGGCATTTACAATCAGTCAGCGTAACAGCAGCAGTAACATCAGCGGACACTCAGGTCAAGCCACACGAATATAAATCGATCTTGGATACGACAAGCGATCAACTTTCATGTCACTTTAACATTAACTTAGCTATAAACAGACTTTTCTTTTGCCTCCAAACTCTTGACAAAACATTCCACAAATTCATTTAAAACCCACTATGAAAAGCACCATTAACAAAACATGATTAAGAAGTTTAGCTCACTGTTTTGACAGTGTAAATAACAAAGCTCAATATAAACATAAATGCCCCCTTTTACGCGTCCGCACTAAGTAAGATAATCTTGCTATTCTGCTCACTTATGCAATCGAAAGATTTCAACGCTATCTCTGAAAGCTAACTATAGAAACGGTGTGCCATTGAGTTATAGCTGACCTAGTAAATTGTTACATGATAATAGAATTACCAAAGCCGACTCACGCAAAGAAATACAGAAAATTGAAGATAAAACGCAACCTAGTTGAGATCACGCTTCAGTGAAGCTTGAACTCTAAACCACTAAGTACGCAATTTATTGCAGGCCACCGTTCCATGCGCGAGAAATGAAAGATACAACAATTAATTGTCGCGTGCATTTTGACTTAAACATTTAATGTTGTCAGTTTCAGTTAATCCATTTTTGTCGGCAGTAAGCTGGATTCCGTTAAGAAACTTTTGACTTCGAGAAGATTTGAAGGATTATGTGATTCTCACTCTACAAACCTGTGTATCGTTTAGAGAATTAAGCGGCAGGCACTGTTCCTCCACTTCCTCCACGGCTCCCGTGAATTTCTCGTTTCTGGCAGCTTCCGAAGCAAGATACTGATCCAGAACAGGTATTCCTCGACTCTTAATGTCGCTTTCCGTCAAAGAATTGACCATAAGCATAATCCATATCGGTCGCTTTTGCTGCCAGTCTTTAGTCAAAAGCTGAAATATTTTATCGGCGTAGGGCGCCATTCCTTTGCGATATTCTCCTTCGTTGTCTCTCAACCAGACTGGGATCATTTTCTTTATGTATCTTAAATGCCTAGAAAGGCGTCGATACATTTTTCGAGGTAACACGTCCTTAAGAAGTCCTCCCTTGGGTAGCATTTGGCATTTCCAAAGAGCATTGATTGTAAGCTTGTTAGTCAAGTCAAGCTCAAAATATACGTATTGGCTCGTGGTAAACGCTGCTTTGCTGTTTGTGGGAATGTAGTCCCATACTCTTGTGTAAGGTACATGGATTGTACCAAAGAAGTAAGCCGGCGGATTCCTTTTCACTAGCCACAAAAACGAGTTGAGGTTCTCTTGAACCTGTAAACACGAGTACAAATGAAATATGCACAACGTAATTATTCTTGAAAGCACAATAGAACAGTGATCTATAAGAATTTAAGTGCACACATTAACGCACACAAGCAAGAGATCTTGAAATCTGTTACCGCGTAATCCGTGCAAGATCTTTTGGAAGGTGTGCGGTCCGGTGTTGCATTCTGGCTCTGGAGAGGTGACTCCGTTACCTGCAGGTAGAGAGGAGTACAAACAAGGCATGTTATGATTAGTAAGTGATGAAGTCCTATAGTCTTAACTTGATCCATTTGTCAACTTACAACGAGTAGTAAAACCCATAAAAGGTTCGAGGAGAACGCCATCCCTTCATCCTAACCACTGGAATTAACTTTACTGCAGCAGCTACAGGCTTCTTCAGTTTATCAGAGTCGGCGACGGTCATCTGGCCTTCATAGCTCAGTAACAGACAATCTTTAAATCTCGTCAGCTCCGGCTCAAGCGCTTTGCGGTCTTTGCTCGGGTTAGGAACTTGAATGCTGATTGGCTTAGCTCACCTCGTAATTGGCGCACAGTTAATCTTGTGGGGCGGGTCGACACTGAACACAATAGGCATGTCATTAGCCTTGACAGCAGACAACCCGCCTGACAGTTGTGCGTTTAATTGGGGTGCTCACCTACATGGCTGCGCCAGCTTGTATGACAAAACGTGATCTAATAAGCTATCTTCTGCTTGACTGGCGCGCTGTCTCCATATCAGAAAAAATCCGAAATTAAGAAGCTACATAAATTTTATGTAATTGCTGTCCACATTCAGGGTTCACTTAAGTCGAATAGTGCAGGAATATTCCAAACACGCGAGTCGTTTACTGGAGAACCAACAGCAAATGACACGGACTATTTTTCTTGACAGCTATTGATAAGAGGTTCTCTGTTGACTTTGTTTAATATCATACTCAAAATAGAAAGAGTTCAAATTTTCGAAACAACGCGCTTGCGTTAAAATGTTCGCTCGTGAAGGCAAACTGCCCAAAGTTCTAAGTTTGTAAAACTCATTGGAAGCTCACTTAGCATGACTTTGAACACCAGCCGTGTTCCCGCAACCATAGAAAGGAGAGGGGGTGGTGAAGGAGAAGATCAGAAGGATGGGAGCTGCGAACCATGCTGTAAGCTGTAAGACGTCACTTGATAGCGGCTTACGAACAACGGGAAAAACGCACACATGGAATGTGTATCAGTCAGAAAGTCGTGTAGGAAATTTTCAGAACAACTTTGACAACTTGCCTCGCGATGAACAGTAACTAGTCCATAAGAAGTCCATATGCAGAGATAAAGAAGTCCATAAGAAGTCCATATATAGAGACAAGAGCTGTTATGATAGACATAAAGCTTAGCGTGTATTGAGTTTAGATCTTGGAACGAACAAGGGAACTGTCCGTGATAGAGAAAGTCCATAATATGGATATTGGTCTGAACAAGATGTCTTGATCATAGAAATACCATTTTTTTTATATTGGTTTGGTCTCTTCAAAACCTAAAAATGTGTTCTTGTGTTTACTTGAAGTAATTTTGTTGCAAACTACGCCTCATTTGTAGTCTAGACGAGGATGGTAAATCAAGCCGAATTGTTTAGGCCAGGTCTAACAAGCCATACTTATCATGGTCTGAGCACGTGGCGGGACCGGTAAATGATCAATTAGCCGCGCGCGGCAGCTTAACTGTTTTGCCTCGTAAAATTGGCTTGTGTGGGAAGAAGAGCCTTGTATCTCTTAGCTAAATACCATTGCCTATAAATAAATCGTCAAACATTTCGGCGTTTGAAGTTCAAAATCAGGTGGAAAACAAAAGACGGAGCCCTATAATAAGGTTCTTTTTGAAAAGAACCTACATTCAGTTTCTGTAAGCTCTCTCCATTCGTTTGAATCATCCAAGACAACCAAAACGCCGATTAGTAAAGCAAATCCATTAGGAAATATTGGAAAAGAAATTATAGCTCAAAATTACGTGGAATGCATATCAGTTAATAAGCCCCCAGGAGTGTGAGAAGCAGATAAAAGTAAATAGATTATTTTAAGCAGTTCCATTGTTTTAACGGTGGACGCAGCTATCACGATATATTGCTAGGCTGTGATCAGTGGTGGGAGGTTGTAAAAATCTCTTTAGAAATGGGTTCCCAAGAATTTTGAGAGAGGATGTACATACATGGTTGGCGGTTAGCAAACATGACAAGGGAAATGCTATTTCAATTTTCAGGCTTGCGTTTCAAAACTGCAGATCCTATCAATGGCATAAAGTTATAAAAAGATGCAAAGTATCTATATTCAGCATGATCTGTAAGACTTAGTGGTAAGTTATGATTTCGTTTTCAAGAGTAAAATGCATAATCCTACACTTCCGACTAAAACAGATCCTTATCCCCGAATAAATCCAGAATGAAAATTGAAGATAAAAATTATTTGACCTTAAGGTGGCTCCATAGGGTAATCATTTATCGCGTTGCGCGCACTAGTGTCACGTTTTGAATGCTGTTTTCCTCTCAAACTTATAAGGTGGCCGAACACAGTTTTCGCGCGTGCTCTCGCTAATGCGACTCAGCGCGCGCACAAGGATTACAAAACTTGATTGACATTTTACAATAACTGTCTAATTTCTCGCATATTTGTTGGCTCATTTTTATCATCAATAAGAGTACAGACGGATAAAATTTTAATTTGTGCAAACTTTAAAGTTCAACTTTCAGGTGTCAAACTGTCAACTTTTTAACCAATGAGATTTTATTGACTTTTTTAAGTAGCCCATCAAAAAGCGAGAAAAGCTATTGACAATGTTCGCGTCATTATCACCTATCTTTGTTTACGGCAACTTTACGGCGTCTTTTCCCCTCATTTATTTCTGCGGAATTTCACCATTTTGGGTCTTCTTATTGTAAAAAACAAATTGACGTCAGTTTTTTATGCGTCTGTCCTCTTATTAAAGATAATTTGCGTCATGACATTTTCAAAGTTTACTGCCGAACCACAGCCACACTGTTACGACGCAATTTATCATCATACGTGTAAAATTTATCATTAGACGCATAGACTGACGTCATTTTGTTAAGTCGTCGATACAGCGATCATTTTATTTGGTCAATGCCCGCGCTATATGTGCTATTTTTCTTCATAATTGAACAAAATGTATTTATGGTTTTAGTCTTTTCCGTAGAAAGGTATGTTAGAAAAGGTAGCGAATGCAAAGAACCCAGCAATTCTCCGATTTTTCCTTGTTACGGAAAGAACCCTGTTAAATGCAGCGCATGCGTAGTAAAACAAAAATTGCGATTGAACGCTGAATGGCTTCTCGGAGATACAAGAACCACAGATCAAAATTTCACGAAATTTGGCACGAAAATACTTTAGGAAATAAGTAACTAGAGTATTGAACAACAATTGAAATTTAACAAAGGAAATTCTAGATACTCCAGTCAACCTTCTACATGGGGTAATTTTAAAAGATCTCTCTGCTAAACTATTATAAAAATAGTGTTAACTCGTGAGCGTCGTTACAAGCTTGCTGCTTGCAAATGATAAAGAAAATCAATTTTCTCCTGAGAAAATCTAATGACTAGATTTTCCGCAAATGAACAAAACCGATTTTAAGGGCCTGTTTTTATTTATTCATGTTGCACATACGTCAGCTTAACTATCAAAAAAACAAAGTTTGTTTTGTTAACTTGCGTGTTGCCATTTTTGACGACCAAAGGATCAAGTGTTTTAGAGAAAAACACTGGTGTCAAAAACGGTGTTCAGCCACCTTAAATGTCATAAGCAATCAGTGATAAAATAGTGTTTTACTATCATCCCTTTTAAGTCTTGAATTATAAATACCCAAACAAATGTCTTTTTTACCTTTTTGATGGCATTATTTGTGATGTTCTTGAATTTCCTTCGGTGAAATCTTCCAAAATTTTGACAATACATCGAATTGGACGGCGTGGAATTTTAAACTCGTTAAAACTAGTGTTTGTACCGGCAGTTTTTTAGGTTTTTGCAAACTTATGCCTATTACCGCTGCGGAAAAACTGGTCAGATAGATTTCCCTGAAAAACGAGTTGCAACTAAAGTAAATATTTACTACCAATCTGCAAATTTTACGGAATTTCACCGAAGGAAACGCGAGAAAATTAACTGTCAGTTTTGCTTTTTGTGCTCATGTTGACGTCATAAAATATCCAAAAGCACTGACGTTTTCCTTCGAGCGCGGGCAGATTACTTGAGCTTTGGTGCTCAGCGCGCGTGCTATCGTTAAACTATAGGGAGCCACCTTAGTGACTGGCCCATTGGGAAACAGTGAGTTTTGTTTTCCCGAGAGCATATGTTAAGGGTCTCGGGGAAACAAAACTCTGTCTCCCGAAGGGTCAGTCATTAAGTGTTTTGTTATACCTCATGATTCAAAAATAGAAAAAATACCGCGAAAAAATGATTTGTTTGACGCCTACGGTGGCTGTGCTTGCAGCACGAGCGGGAGTCAAACCGAGCTGTCCTACCGAAACGACACGATAACAGTCGTTTTCTTCGCAGTTAACAAAAATAAAAACAATACTTAAGTTGCTTTGCCTTCTTCTAATGCTTAATTCGAGAGTTCTGGGTTTGATTTGACGAGGAACAGCATATTTTGTTGTAAATGACACGACTATTTTCCTACCTGGCGAGTGATGACAGCGATCGAAGAGCGAGTTGCCGAACGCGGGCGACCCATTTTTGGCGCCAAATTAAAAGCTTGAAGACACAAAATGTTCAAATTTTCCCCTTTGTTAATCTGATATGTTTTTGCCGAATTATAAATTTCTCTTCTTGAATATGAATGCTTTCTCTAGTGAGAAACGTTGCCCGACTTCAATGGCTGCTTGACATCAAGCCGACTGGCACACAAATTTGCCGCCGTTTCAAGGTGCACGTCCGGCTTTTTGGCACGTGACACGTTCTCCTCCAATCGGAAAACGTATTTGAGATGGGAGGTATCTACTTCTACACCTTTCTACACAGTTAAAAAAGTGGAAGAGTATGATAAGGCTACTTGGCTGGTTGACTAGATACGAATACCCTTTCCATGCGATATCAGTGACTGCAGAACTCCCACTCTTGTGTGATCTCTTTTCTTCTATTAATCCTTTGTTCATATCATTTCGCCATGTTCATATTTGTTTTATACAGTACTGTACAAACAATAGCGAAACGCATCGTTCGAATTCTCCTCAATTATCCTGGCCGTTTCTCTTCCAAAAAATTTCACCACGGCTTGAATCAAAAATTCAAATAACTCATCAATTATGTGATTTTCAGTATCTTCTTTTCCGGCAGTCGAGTAAAGTCAAACCTGTATTAGGCTGACACCTTCGGGAAATGAAATGCGCCATTTATATATGTTCACGTGGAATCACTATACCACAAGGACAGCACCGCCTCTTGTAGTTCTTGTTGGATCAACAAAGTTAAGCCCTGTTCGGCGGGGATCCTACTTGGCTGCAAGAACTGTGTCTTATGTAGTACAGACCACCAAGCTTGTTTCGGGAACGCTCTTTGCGAATAACTTATTTCTTTATTTAATTAAATATTAATGATTATTAAATAAAGTAGTTAAATTTCAGTCTTATAATGTAAATGAGGTAGTTAAATATTATTTATTGTAAATAGTCAAATTTTAGGTGTTTAATTTTAATAACTTTTATTTCTTTTAAGTGTCCCCTATTAGTAGAAGGTTGTTACCCTTGGCTAGACTTCTTTGACACGTTAATAAAGTTTTCATTTCATTTCATTTCATTTCACCAAGTACGAAAACAGTACTGAAAAAAACCCGCGTGTAATACGCTAGTGGTTTAAGGACGTTCGCGCGAAAATTTTCCAGTTGATAGATTTTTTAAAAATTTTTTCTGCGGTCAGAGAATGAGTTACTGTTGTCAGAATGCAAAAAAATTTGGGGGTCACCGACTTCGTTTCAGAGATAAAACGTGTGGAAAACTACCCTAATTTTGAAAATTTGGCGCACATAGTTCAGCGTGGTCTACAGGGGTTTCTAGTTAAAAATATTGGAGGTGAGTCAACGGAGGGAAACGATCTTGGTGATATTTTGCAGAAGTGGGTCTGTTGCGTAAATAATTCCAAATGTTACCAACGTTTTCACAAAACTTGACCCTTCAAAAGGCATTTAAAACCGTCGCACAGATAAACGAAGAGCTAAAAAGAACGGAATTCGATGGTGCATTTCGCAAAAATTCAAACTTCTAGTCGATAGATTTTCATTTTCTCGCTAAACGTAGAAAATCGGTAGAGGAAATGATTCATCAAAAGAAAAATAGGGGTCACCGAACGTCCAAGATAGTTAAATCCAGGAAAAGCTATAGCAATGGCCATCTGCCCTATCACTGTTCATTTTATTGCTTAGTGCGAGCGCTCATGCATGGCGTGGCGTGTGAATTTGCGTGCGCAATAAGGATGCGCAGAAACAATTAGCGCGAACGTCCTTAAGAACCTGCTGGCAAAAATTTTCCATTTTAATACCCAAAAATATAAACAAAGCCAAGCAAGATCAAGCAGGTTTTTATGTGCGGGTTACAGTTGATTATGATAAACATTTTAAGAGTGTGGTTTTGAAATTTCAAATGTATACTTCAATAGAGTGAATTATACAGTTGTGAATAATTACTTTATATTTAAGGACCAAACTCGTTTTTTTTTTTCTGGTTTTCAACACCTATATCTCCTTTAGAGCTGTTAAGAACTCAATTAGGAACCTTGTTAGCCTACCTCAAAAGACAAGAACCTATTTTGCCAGACTTCAAGAAATGTAGTTTCTTACACGCGGGTTTTTACTGTACCCCGTTGTTATGACGTCTTTTTTTTTTCTTCCCTTCACAAGGCGATATCAGTGACTGCAGAACTCCCAGTCCTGTGTGATATCTTTTCTTCTAGCGTGAAACCTGTATTAAGTGGACACCCTCTATTAAGTGGACACCAGCTCGAGTCCCAAAATTTTCTTCCGACATCTACTGTAAAATAGACCGGCATTCAGCGGACCCCTCTGTAAAGCACGCGGTTTCGCGTTCAGCTCGAATAATAGCGTAAATCCTCGAATTAGCACCCGCCCCCCCTTCGAATAAGCGCCCCTCTTATCGGCCAAAATTTAAAATAAGCGCCCCCTCCCCCCATTTTGTGGACGAGTAATGAGGCAACAAAGGGTGTATAGTTTTCGTCATGTAGTATTAGACTTGTACATTGTTTCAGTTGGTCAACAGTTAAGTACTGACGGTGCCGCGATTTAAACTTTAGGATCAGCTTTTTATGTCAATAAACAGCTTATGTTGGTGTTTACGCGCAGATGATATATTAAAGAAATGATATCGTCCGGCTACGATTTGGGAAAAATTAAATAAGCGCCACCCCCCCCCCCCCCCTCCTCGAATAAGCGCCCTCCGTCTTATCCTAAAGTTGAAATAAGCGCCCGGGCGCTAATTCGAAGATTTACGGTACTTGAACTTCGCTACGACTGCGAAAGCCTTCTACATTGGTCAGCGGATTCGATCACATAAAGTCTAAAAGACGGAACGGAGGATAGAGCGAATCTACCGTCCATACCTACAACTTGGATTTTCCAAGGTTAAAACTGTAGTAACCACCTTAATAGGCACATTGGTATAAAATGACCAATTTTAGCTAGTACGTTATGTTTAAATAGTTTAACGCAGATTTGTTTTTCACTTCAAATGAACTGTGCATTTAATAGTTAAGATGGTGTGTGTTTTCTTGTTTTTGATGTGGATGCCGAACATCCTTCGTTTCTTAGTTAAATATTTATTTTTCACAGAAAATTAGCTGTTCTTTGAAACAATGGAATTGTTAAAAGTTTATACCCCAGTGGCTAAATATAGTGTTTGTCAATACCCAAAACTGAGGCAGTAGGGAAGGTATGTGAGAAAACAACATAAAACCCCGGTTTGAATTTTCTTTTACAGACGGGAAGATTCTTCAAAGTAAATAAGTAATAGATAAATATTAAATAAATAGATAACATACATATATACATGGATGCATGAATGCATGCAAATTCACCCAACAACCAGAAAAAATCTACTGACTAACTAATCGGTCTGGTAGACGGTTAACTGTCTAGATAGTTGATCAGGTACAATGTAAAGGGTAACAGCAGACACAAGAATAACAAAAAAGTACCCCACCCTTGAAAGATACTGCCGCTGATGAATGAAGAATATGAAAATCAGTGATACTAAAGAAAGTCTCATATTTAGACGAGTGCGTAATTTAATTCATTATCTAGTTTGTAAAGGCAACACAGTTTATTTAAAAAAGTATAGACAAAGCCACATACAAGTTGTCCTTGACAACAAAATTACATTGGGGACAGGATTGAGCAGGGAGCAAGGAACTTACACTGGAAGGAACCTTAAAGGCATTGGTTAGTTTCACAGGTTGTAATATGAATTTGAGAGAATCATCGGTGATCAAGTGAAACCCTCACATTTTTGTATACAATGCATCATAAACTTTGTTACACTGGTAAAACGTGTTAGGTACGGAAAAGCCACTGCTTTTAAAATAACAAAAGATGTAGGAGGCACCGTTACAGGAACTGATAACTTTACGATGCTTGCTACAATTCATGTGATACTAGAGGAAAAGCAATACAACTCAGACAAATGTTAGTCACTATCACTGTCGTAATCGCCTGCACTGACAGGCTTCTTCTTGTAGCTCCTGGACTTTTTCTTGGATCGTCTACTCGAACTATCTTCTCTTTCGTCTCTACCTCTGTCCTCTTTATCATCTCGTCTTTCACTCTCAGAGACAACTTCATCCATTTCTTCCTCCTCCACATATTTTGGCCTCTTTTTCTTACCCTTTTCATAATCAGAACCATCACTGTCTCTCTCTGTACTACCATGCCTCTTACTTCTTTTCGTCTTTTCCTTTTCCTCATCACTTCCTGCTGAGACATAGATCAAAGCAGTTTTAATGGCTAAAAAAATAGTAGCTAGTGTGTTGGACCCTGAATTTGAGCCTAATTGAATATTTGTAGTGTAGTTCAAACATCAAAACAGACAAACAATAGTAATGACGACCGCTACTAAAATATAAATTGTTTGGTACAATTTTTTTTTCTAACAATGCCACTTGAAATCACCACTAAAACAATGAGCACCTGTGACATGTTGCCAAAAATTTGCTGTTAATTGGTGATGAGATTTGCAAAATTTGATATAGTTTTTTAAAAATACAAGTTAACTATTCAAATAGTTTCTAATGTTGTTGGGATTTAGCAGCTGAGAAGCCACTTGATATTGAAACGTTGTATTACGTTATCATTTTAAACCAGTAAGAACTCAAATAACTTCAATTCAGGCGCAGGGCATATTAAAGATGGCATCACATCACAGAGCATCGTCATGATTAATGATGATGAAAATAATAAAGTCATAATAAACAACCTGGATAGTCTCTTTCTTTGTCACTTTCTTCATCAGCACTTTGTGAGCTGCTGTACTTTTTCTCTCTCACTTTTCGCTCTTTTCTCTTCTTATGATGACCTCTGTAAACAAAGCTTAGTAATAAATGTTCAAAATCACAGAAGTTTATCTGACGACCCTTAAACTTTGTCAGTCACCAAGATACAAGATACACCGAGATGCATGTTGATTGCCCTTATTCTACCACAGACAAAGTTCTGTACAAAGTGACCCAAAGATGCTGCTACTTCTTTGGACAAAAGAAACCCCATTGTGAGGGTAATACTGTGGCGAGTAGCAAAAAAGATAGGAGCATAAACAAATAACAACAACAGTGACTAACACTAATTGCTAATACAGAATGAACCCACCTTGAAGAGCCTCTCTTTGGTGATGGTGACAGAGACTGACTTCTTGACCTCGCCCTTTCTCTTTCCCTCTCCCGCTCTCTTTCTCTTTCTCTCTCCCGCTCTCTTTCCTTTTGTTTTTCCTTTTCCCGTTCCCGTTCCCGTTCCCTTTGTCTTTCTTTTTCCCTTTCCCTCTGTTTCTCTTTTTCCTTTCTTCGCTCTCTTTCCTTTTCTATTTCTCTATTTCTCTCTTTGTCTTTAGATCGTCTTTTTTCAGTCCTCTCTTCAGAGCTTTCATCCTTATCAGCAGCCTCGGACTTCTCCCTCTGGGATTTCTTTTCTTTTGATGGTGACCGCTCAGGTGAAGCTGTTCTTTTCCTTTCCTTTGACCTATCAGGTGATCGGTTTGGTGATCTGGAACGGCGGTCCCTAGACCTTGAACGACGACCTCTTCTTCGCTCCCTTTCAAGATATCAGGAATAAAATAATCTCATTTAAAAACCTGATCAGACGTTCAGAGAGCTACCATGAGTAAAACATCACCATATTTTAATCCTAAAAGAAATGCACTGTCTTGCATCACTTTGAGCTGCTGTAAACCTTTTTGTCAACACACATTTGAATAATAACCAGTTAGCAGTGTGCAAAGAAAACAAATTTTCGGGCAAGCTCTAACTATGACGTACTAGCCCAAAAATCATTTTCACTAGTTCTCAAAACTCCGTCTCTTACTGTATTCTGTAATTATAAGAATTTGCTCAAACATTTTCCCAAGAAACTATACTTGCCATATAAAATCCACTAACCCGACTGGAAAATCTTCTAGTCCCGGGCTATTGGAGAGAGCTGGTAGAAATTTAATACATACCCTCATAATTTTGGGATGGGAGTGCGCCACCCAGAGACTTGAAAGAGAAATATTTGAATTTTTTCCCACAGGGTAAGAAAACACCTGTTGTTAGCTTCGAGGTAATCAAGGAATACACTATTGAAAATTTACAATCTGTAGTGTTATTTTCTGTAAGTCTCAACTTCAACACTGTAAGTGTAATTATTAAACGGTAGTTTATCTTGGTGACCTATTGCGCCGAGTGTTCCATTCAAGAAAAAAAACAGAAAAAATAATTAACATCTATCTTGGAGAAATAAGGAAAAATCTACTTATTTTTTTTTCTGCAAACATAAATGGAACTTGTACGAAGTGATATCCGAAGGTTTCAAAATTTCATTTTCACAGCCAGTTATCAGGAATATGCTGACAACCATTTTAGCTTTATAACCAAAAGATACTAGTGTTACAAAATTGAAAGCATGGCATTTCCATGAATGCACACGACATTTCACCAGGTGGAATTAAAACACTGAAAATACAAGTATCTTCCGTGTTTCGGTTTGGTTTAAGAGTCATTTTTAGACTATTTTGAGACTATTTTCTTGTTGTTTCCAGCAAAATAGAATTTGCTGTAGTAGATACCGTGGAACCTCGATATAACAAAGGGCCAAGGGACGGGCAAAATATGTTTGCTATAACGAGGTTTTTCAATATATTTTATTATTATTCAGGCCAGGAAAATCGTTTATTATACCCAGGACTTCTTAATATAGAGGTTCGTTAAATAGAGGTTCCACTGTACTAATACAGTTGATCCTGCCGTAAGCGACCACCCAAAATGTCAAACCTAGGTGGTCACTAACGAGAGCTTGGACCACATTAGGTCAAAATTTTGTCTCATTAGCATATGGTAACTGCGGAGACTTACCCCATGTTTTAAATGTTTCATTCATGTGAAAAGTCAATTTCGAGAAAAAATTGGTACTTCGCATAGAGAAATTTCCATGTCTTGTGCTACCATGAATACAATTACGTTACAACACTTTATTATCCAATTTACGCTCTATTATCTGTCGAGTGGTTGCAACAACGTCAACTTAACGGAGGTTAAAAACAAAAGAAAATTATTTCAAACTTTTAGCTCACTTATGAGAGGTGGTCGCTAACAAGAGGTTCCAAATATAGTGATTTGACTTGAGAAGTTTTGGTATTTTGAAAAACTGGTCCTTGAGGAGAGGTGATCACCTACAAGAGGTGGTTGCAACCAAAAGTTTCGACTGTATTAACGTCTCACGAAACCGCACAGACTACATGCGACTTTACCTGCTACGAGAACGTCGTGAACTTTTATGTCTTGATGAAGACCGAGATCTGCGACGTCTTTCCCTATACCTGTCCCTTAAAAACAAAATCAATAATAAAAGTAATCTAATTATATAAGAAAATAAGACAGTATGCAAATTTGAAATAATTTTTTGGAAGAAAAACACTTGTCAAGTGTGAAACCCTTGCACATGTGTTTAAACAACGTTTCGATTAAAATCAGTCAGAGCTGTTGACGGATCAAATTTTACTCCTACTTTTGGTATATACACAAAATAGTCTTAAATTTGGGAGCACCTGTTCGACTGCAAATGCGAATGATCAGTTCATTGCTTCAGTACCCATTTGCTCACAATGGCCTGGCAAATGTCACCCCTCTCATGGAATACACTGGTCAGCAGAATTTCCACAAAAAACGTTTTGACCCAACCACTGACTGGCTGACTGAGCGAGTGATTTTTCCCCAAGTTACTTCTATAACTCCAGAATAATTAAAGCTGCTGCTACTAAGACTTTGCATCGCCCTTGATTAATATAAATATGACAACCCTCAACTATGGAACGCCAGAACTGTCTTATGATACTTTTTTTTATTATATTGGGTGGTTATGTCACTATATTTAGTACTTATGTTATTATATGCGGTGATTAACTCATTATACTCGGTGCTTATGTCTGTATATGCGGTGCTGTCTTCATTATATTCGGTGCTTATTCCATTATATTCGGTGCTTCCCTCGTTATATTCGGTGCTTTCTTCGTTATATTAGGTGCTTTTTTCATTATATTCGGTGCTGTTTTTATTATATTCGGTGCTTTCTTCGTTATATTCGGTTCTAACTTTGTTTGGTGTTTTCTTCATTGTTACGGGTGCTAACACTATTATATTCGGTGCTCTCTTCCTTATATTCGGTGCAAAGGCCATTATATTCGGTACTTCCTTGTTCGGCGATTACTTCATTATATTCGGCGATTACTTCATTATATTCGGTGCTTACTTCATTATATTCGGTGCTTACTTCATTATATTCGGTGCTTTCTTCGATATGATCGTCGCCAGTCTTCGCAAGGGGCCGTACAATTTGGAGGTAGTCTAGGGAAAGCCGGGAAAAACGGGTGTCACGAAAACTCAGACCCCTCGAAATTAAAAACTCAATTGTTATCACCTGAATTGCTCTATGGCCACAATGGGGCGAGATGTTTGTCTTCTCCGGTTTATGTTGTCGCGTCGATCGAACGGTGAAAAACAAATATTTAACTTCTCAGGTTTATCGCTGTCGCTTCGGTCAAACAGTGAAGAACTAACAAGGTTTAGAACAGCAGCCGACACTGTTTTTGAAAACAGACCTTTTTTATGCAATCGTATGCAGTAAAAAAATGTGTTGTTCACTGAAACATACTCGTTTGATCGCAATCTGCTTTTTGACTTTATATTGAGTTTTTAATTTCGAGGGGGTCTGAGTTTTCGGGGTCTGAGGTTTCGGGGTCTGAGTTTTCGTGACACCCGTTTTTTCCGGCTTTCCCTAGACTACCTCCAAATTGTACGGCCCCTTGCGAACACTGGCGACGATCATATCGAAGAAAGCACCGAATATAATGAAGTAAGCACCGAATATAATGAAGTAAGCACCGAATATAATGAAGTAATCGCCGAACAAGGAAGTACCGAATATAATGGCCTTTGCACCGAATATAAGGAAGAGAGCACCGAATATAATAGTGTTAGCACCCGTAATAATGAAGAAAACACCAAACAAAGTTAGAACCGAATATAACGAAGAAAGCACCGAATATAACGAGGGAAGCACCGAATATAATGGAATAAGCACCGAATATAATGAAGACAGCACCGCATATAAAGACATAAGCACCGAGTATAATGGAATAAGCACCGAGTATAATGAGTTAATCACCGAATATAATAACATAAGTACTAAATATAATGACATAACCACCCAATATAATAAAAAAAAAGTATCATAAGACAGTTCTGGCGTTCCATACTCAACCAATAATGGCTTGTAACTACTATTTTGCACATTTCTGGTAAAGGTTTAGAAGAACTCTTTAAGGCATTCCATATCCCTTTAGTTAGCCATACCATAGAATGTGGAAGTCAAAGTTTGTTTAAAGCCTTCTCTTCTAATCCCTTCTCCCTACCGACCACAGCGGACTCATAAATACAAAGTTAGCACACCAAGAAATCTGAAGGCCTTAACATACAAGCAGCAAGACATGCCTGTCCTTTTTTTTAGTGTTGATGTTATTATCTAGAACATAATAGCAGTATCACACCTAAGGGTAATGATGGAGTCAAAATTTCACTGACTAAATACTACATTACCTGGAAGGTGAGCGGCTGCGGGATTGTTTCCTTCGACGTGAGCCTGACCTGGAACGGGACCTACGTCTCCTTGACCTAAGATTGAAAGAAAGAAATAGAGTTTGAAAGAGACACTTGGTGCTAGTTTTTGTAGGAAAAATTATTTAGAAACTACAGGTAAACTTCCACAGTTATTTAGACACAAGTGTGCCAGTACTTACAAATTCAATCTTTTCTATTAACTGACTGGCTAGCATTTTTCAATTCAGTGTTACTTCAGGTAGCCAGCGTCCCTATTATTTGTCTATTAAATTACAGTAAATACCTTTTGTAGGTTCTGGAGTAACAATTCAGTGTTTTTTTGTAACTTTTTTTTCATTGAAGTGCCCAAAACTATTTGCTACATGATACAATTACTATTAATTTGTATCTTAAAACCTGCTATGTATAGAAATATATTTTGATAAATTTATGTCATGTATTACATAAGCAAAGATTGACCCAGAGCAATATGTTGGCAAACACTACTGTAGTTGTAAACCTACAATAACACCTGATTACAGGAGATAAAACATGTTGCAACATGGATGAAGCCTTCTCCAGAACAAATTTTTGAAACTACTTTACCTTGAACTGGATCTTCTTCTAGATCGTGACCTTGAGCGAGATTTAGACCTATCAGCTAAAAACAAATATAGAACTGTTAAAATTCATTTTTGGATGTGTGGTATCTTCATGATTAGTGCCCTTTACTCTGGACCGAGTGATCTGGGTTCAAGCCCTGGCCAGGGACATTTTACTCCCACAGTGCTTCTTTCACAGTGCCTCTCTCCACCCAGGTGTACAAATGGGTACTGGCGAATTCAATGCAGGGGGTAACCCTGTGATGGACTGGCATCCCATCCAGGGGGGAGTAGAAATATTCTAGTCGCTTCATGCTACAGAAACTGGGATAAGCTCTGGCCTGATGGGCACTTGGCTTGTAGGCAGACTTAAAAAAATTCATTTGAGAAGTAATCTCTTATCTGCTCATTTAAGGGGAGAAAAGTCTAGTTATGCCCAGTCCCTAAGGAAATGGGGGGGGGGGGGGGAGGGGAGGAGGAGGAAGGGGTATGAAAGCCAAAAAAAAAGAAAAAAAGAAAAAAAAACAACAACAACAACAATTGTTCCAGGGCAGGGATGCCCCTGAATAAAATAAATATATTTATTTACATATATGTATTTTTAAAAACTGACACTTAATAGGACATACCAGGATCTATTTCATCCTCAATGATAGAAGATGCTTCTTTAACACGTCGCATTGCTTTGTCAATATCTTTCCGGTCCTTATCTGAGGACTTGGATGCTGGCTTCACAATTGCATTTTTTGAGTGGCTAACCCTATAAATGGCACACAGATATATCCATAATTTGGAATAAAAATAAATCAGAGATACCAAAGCATAAACAATGTTTTAGTACTGTTTTGTTGCCTTTCTTTTATAAGAGATATGTTTTCATTGGTTGCGTTTCTTGTCAACTGAACTATTTCCACTGAACCTATGATTTAAGGATGTAATGACTGCCAGGCACGTGCAGGGTTAGGGCAGGGGTAGACAGGCTTGTGGGGCTTGTGGCTGGGTTGGGGGTAGGATGTGCCAGTGGGGTGTTCCACTGCATCAGGTTTGGGTTAGTAGTTTCAATGTGTAGGGTTACCATTAATAACACTTAATTTGCAGATTTTTCAATGACATCTTTGCCTACACGTTGGCTATTAATAACATGTTCAGAACAGAAAAAAATTCTTAACAATTCACAGTAAAGGCTAAAATCTTACTTGAGAGGCCTGCCACCAAAAATCACTCCATTGTACTGTAAAGCTGTGTTCACTGCACCAGCCTCAGAGAATTCAACAAATGCAAACCTGTAATAAGCAAGATATTTAAGAATGGCTGACTGTTAGGATCGAGAAATGCCATTCAAGGACCCATTTGGACCCATTTGATCAAGAGGATTGAATAGCACACACAAAAAAAGGTATTACAGTGCCAATCTGAAAAGTAAAAAAAAAACAATTAATGCAAATAATTTCCCTGACAACACAATCAAAACATTGCCAGGTCACACACTACAATGTCATTGCATCCTTATAATTTGCACTTCAACATTTCTAAATGAGAAATAAATACATGAAAACTAAGTGAATGAAAACTAATACTAAGAAAACACTTCTCTGGCAATGACTACCTGGTGGGTTGGGTTTCATCACCGGACATTCTTACATATCGGATCTCACCACAGCCTGAGAAAAATGCCATAAGTTGCTCTGCAGAGAGCTGCGTAGAAATTTAATTGATTAAAGCTTTATCAATATTATAATAAAATGACAACAATACTATAATAAGAACCTTTCCAGCTTGATAAACTGTAAATTAGCATCATAATAATTAAATAGTGCAATTTTTCTCCATTTTTCTAATTCCTAGTCTTGAACTGTGTGAAGTCTCAGCAAAGTGATTCAATTTTATGAATGCACTGGGAACAGTTCCAAAAGGCTAAGCTGAACGTTTGGGAATAATATTGGAGTTGGCATACTTGTGGAATTTAATACACAAGATAGACTTGCCACAAATCAACCTTTGCTTAATTTTTTGCCTCACTCAACAGCAATCTTTGAGCGACAAACTCACGAGCATGAAAGATGTCAATACACAAAAGGTCTCCTTGTTTCACTTGTACATGTAGGAATGAGAATCACAGCATACATTTCTGGTGCGCATAACATGATTAACATTTCTCATTTTTTATGTGCTTCGTGAGCAGTTGTCTCAAAAGCAGACGTGATTTCCGCTAAAACTTTCTTGAGTGGTTCAGTCCCATACCTCAAAGAAAATTGGTTGTGTATGGTGCTTAGCTGTAATCAGTAACATTAACAAATGGCGAAAGCTTTTTGATATAGTTATGCCTCCCGAACACAAACAAAGAATTATTTGTTGTAGTCTAGATCAACCAGAGAGCTACATGGCAAGTGTTACAAGCTCAAGTAGATCCTGTGCTGACAAGAATTTAAATTAACATTCAAGGGCAGAGTTAGTCAAGGAGGGCTTTAATTCTTTAAAGCTCTGTGGATTATATAACAAGGAGAAGTCAGGCAAAGGGAAAAGCGCTGTTCCCAGCAGTCATTCATGTATGAATGTTTCCACAATGCACAAACATTTCCAGCTGACTTTTAAACTACATTTACCATGGCTAATCCACACTGTCCATCACTTAGGGCAAGAAGTTAGTTTATAATATGAACAAAACCAAACTTGTCCACATGAGATGACCATGGCCTGTCAGAGCAAAATATTGCACCACATATATTGTTGTAAACCACCTATATCATTACCGTCGTGTCTAAGTTGCCAACATAGACTGTCCTGCGTATTTCATCAATTTTAGTGGGGTCCACATTGTTGAGAGGAGGTGGAGGAGGTAATGGGGCAGGTACAGTCAGGGCAGTGGCCAACTGTTTAACATCAGAAAAGAACACATTAGTTTATGCGGTCAAATATATTAAAAAAATATAAATAACACAATATTATTCAGATTTCGTTGGATTGGCTGAGAGCAGGCCAATTTATCATTAATTTTCTAATTGCTGTTGCAGTGTTAATTTCTCATCATAACCGAGTAATTGTATGAAGGCCAACACAATTAAGGATTTACACTATGAGTGATTTAAAATTCTTTCAAATTGCACTTGCCATGCAATTTTAGGAGAATTTTAAAATGTCACTCATAGTCTAAATCCTTAATTGCACTAACATTCATATGATAACCTAACTGTATACATATTAATAAGCATCAAGATTTAAACCAAGTGTCTCTGAAAGTAGTTTTAACGTGAGCTTTAGTAAACATTTCTCATTACAGGCTGCAGCTGGAGTCTGCAATAGAAAAAGGTCTATCACCCTAGGAGGTTGTAACATGCCCTCACCCCTCTACCAAAAAAAGCTTGGAATATTTCAACCTCGTCCCCAGAGCCTTCTACACTTTTCAAAATGGCGGGACGAGAGAATACCCTTGGCAATGCTGAACTAACACCCTTGCTGATTGGCCCATTCATACAACCAGGCTGATTGGTATAAATGCATCCTAAAGAAATATGGTGGACTTGGTGAGTGTTTATATGAAAAAGAAAGGGATACAGGAGGTTTAGCCTGTGAAAACAGTTGTCCTTCTTCGCTCCCATTCCAAGTGGCGAAACGCCACTCTGGCCGGGAGTGAAGAAGGACCACTGTTTTCGCAGGCTACAGGAGGTTGTATTGCAGTTCAGTTCATGCAATGTTGAATCAGGCTGCTGTTAACAATTTGACAGGTGAATCCTATTCGTTAGATTTTTAATTTACACGATGTAACCAATACCATAGAAGTAGAAATAAGCCCGGGAAAATGTGAATAACGAGCATTTAAAAGATTGTATTGAAGTACAGATCTGCCTACAGCTAGCAAACTGCAGCTTGTCACAAGCGGCCTTATGTGCTGTTTTTTGTTCTATATTCATGCACTATTAGATTTTCTGCAAACGAAAACAAATTAGAGTGGGATGAGAGAGTGTGAATGGTTTGTTATGTTTGAATTTCAAATCTAAAAGGAGCTTTTGCTTGTTTTTTTGTGACCCTTGTTTTTTCTACAGAAGATCGTGTCTGATTTGTTGTTTGCGGACACATATTCCATCTGTATTAGGATCGGGCTTTATCCAATTTCTATTTGAAATACACTCGTTTTTTCTAATAATAATATTGTTTTTCTGGCCCAGGCTGAATATTTTATATTTTTCTGCAAGTTTTAGGCTTAAAATATCCTTGTGAATATTCTAGATTATAGCATACATGTATGACATTTCTGTTGTCAAATATATTTGGTGTGTGGATGGTGTTAAAGTAATTTTAGAGCCAGCCTGCAGTGTTTAAAGACTTGATGCAATGCACATAACGTCTTGCAGAAATGTTATTAGCATTGACCATTCAGCTAGTGCTGTTTTTGTTGCTTTTTGGCTAGTTGTGCTGTTCAGAGAAATAAAGAATTTAATGCAGTTTAGGTTAGGGGTTGAAACATAGCTGTATTGTAGCACAGCATAGCTCTGTGTTTTTGATGCAATTTATGGTGTTTGGTATGTGGTTAAACACTCTCCCAAGTGTTTGATATATATTGGCTGTTTTTGTACTAGAGGACGCATTTTCCATGCAGACGGCTAATGCATAACAACTAACTGCAGGGTAAATATCTGCCACCAAAGACGATACAGTTCGTAGTGACAAAAGCACCTGGCTAAGTAAGTGTGGCAGTCATCCAAGCAATTCAAATTTACAGCATCTACTTGTGTACTTTCACCAACATGGACTTCGCTCAACAGCTGCTTGCTCATGTGGCAATAGAAATCAAGCCTATAAACCATGCTGAACATACTCATTTTGTGCTATTAATTTTTTGTCCCCGGCTTGGGTAGCTAAATGCAAACAAACGAAAATTGAGCATTATGATGGGAATTATGGAATCGGTTTCTCTTCCACCCCTCTCTGGATTTTCTTGGGCCTTTGGACTACCCCCCACCCCTCTGGAATATTTCCAATTCCTTCTGTGGGGGGAGGGGGGTATGGATATTTTCTGGAACCACACATTGCAGAAATATGTGCTATATATTGAAAGTGCCACTAATTCCACAATTTTTTTTCTTTAATAAAATCTACCAGTTTCCCTGATTACTTCAGCAAAAAAATTCTTGATTGATAAAATCCCTGCGTTTCTACAGGCGTTTAATCATGCAATTTCTATGCTCACGGCTGCGCAAAGTGGGATCTGAGTCGGGCTACTAGTGACGTCACTTTGGGAACTGGGCTGAAACACTCAAGAGACTTCAGACTGAGCTTCGAGGGCAGTCAAAACATTTTTGGGTTATTTGTGATTCATATTGTACCAAAACTGCACAAGATATCTAAGTGAAAGAACTGTATCATCTAGCATTAAAATTCAGAGTCTACAGTGTAGCTACGATTTGGACGGCTGCGATGTAGACATTTTTTTCCATTTCGAAGTGCGGGTCACCAGTCAAGATTGTTACGTTGTATTATATTTAGGCCAGGATCGACAATTTGCTGGTCCAGTTGGGTTATTAAGGTACAAATAATGGCTGAAGAGTTAGGTTACAGCTCTTAAAGAGTTATAAAGATGTCAATGAACACGAAGAGTTAGCAATTTAACTTCACTGAACAAGCAGATTCAGAGTGTCAAACATTTTTTGGATTCAGAAATTAATTTCCCCCGAAATACAAGATAAAATGCGATTCAGTCATAGTCCACTCCTGCCTACTTCTCCAAATCAATGATTGAAAATAGTTTTTAACATAAGAGATATTGAAATGAGGTTCAGTATCGTATCAGTTAAATTAATACATTTCCACTTCACTGTTATTTTGAATGAATTGTCCATTTTACGTATGCTAATAACCTGGGAGTCCTCAGCTTATTAGTTTGTGTTTCGGTTGACTGACAAGCACGTTCTTCTTTCAGCACAACAATCGGTAGCTGTAGAGTCGAATCTTAATTGTTTGTTTCACTTTCCTCAAATATTTATAAATGCTTGATCCATTCTAAGTTTGTAATTTAGATATATTTCGTTCCTCAAAGATGAAACTCAAAGAACAAAACACTTCTGTATTCGGAATGGCCATTGAGAAATACGGCCGGATTATGACCTCTGGTGTGCTTGTGTTTTTATTAAAATCGACAAATACATGGCTCACCACTTCGAAGCCTCAACAATCTTATTCGCCTCCTTAATTGTAAAACGTAAGTTTCATTTACTATTCCTTCAGAAAAGTCTCTATTTCAAGTACACATAAACATGACGCATTCAATTTGTCATGTAATTTCCTCACCTATAGTTTTGTCTGGAACTCGGAGGATCGTTTGCGCTCGAAACAGTCAGATGGCTTCCAGCTTATCCCAAATTCGCATCTTATGCAGTACCTTGACAATTTCAAGCCTTCTACTAGAGATAGAGAAGAATATACAGGCCATGAAAATCTCTAGGTGAACCCAAGATCGAAGAAATCCTCGATGGCTCCCCAGCTTTAGCTTCACACAGACCAGACCACTTCTTTGGCCTTTTCTCGTTTCTGGTTGAGTTTTATGGAGATAGAGATATTGAATGAAGAGAAATACTCTATTCTATGCATCCTGTATTGCTGCAACCTCCAACAGCATGTTTCATTACACATAATTACTAGAATGGTAATCTCAGTCTTTATATTCTCATAAAAATTATTAGAAAGTAAGAAAAGAAATACTCTGTCAAGGTGAGGGATCTCTGAGACCTTTTTTTAAGGTGAGGGCAGTATTATTTCCACAATTCTCTTATTTTCATCCATAACAAGGGAGAGGCTGCTCTTCTCCTGGTTGGAGAAACACAAACACAAAAACTACTGCATGGGGTAACAAATTTTGTTTATTTTAGAATGTTTCTTCTGGTAGTTGGTGCTAACAGCTTCACTTTGAAAATGTACACCCAAATCCAAAACAGTTCTTGGGAGCTGATCACTGTTATTGCATAAAAGTGAAATTAACTCAGCAGAAATGAGAAGCAAAATGTGTTGTGACGGGACAATATAAAGTTGGAACAATTGTGTACTTTTGACTGCTTTTAAGGTAAATACACTATGTCTTTTAATTTTATGCCAGTGAACAATAATTAACTTTCCTGACATCAACTCATTACATACACTATGTCTTTTAATTTTATGCCAGTGAACAATAGTTAACTTACTTGACATCAACTCATTACATGCATTCAGCCACTGAATGCATATACTTCATTTGGAAAGGAAAACCACACAACACAGTTCAGGCAGAAATATTTACTAGAGTAGGTTTGATCTCGGGTTAACTTTACTCAAAAAAGAGTCTAATAATCAACAGGATTCAAAACATTATGCAACAAGAGTGGCCACTAGGGTAGAAAATTAAACTCAATGCAACTTAAGCTTAGGTAAAAAAAAAATCCACTCATTTTGAGTCACTCAGCTCAGTGTATATTTTTAAGTTCAATCAGAATTGAGAGTTTCATAAAAACTGAAAGCACTGTAGGAAAAATAACTATAAACTTCTTTATTTCAAATAGTTACAGTCTTTCATGTAAAGTAAGCTTACAAACAGGCAACTTACATTTGTCAGTTGTACGTACCGTAGCGCTCCAGATTCAACCTGATTTCAAAAACGCGGCAAAAATAATGTGCTATATTTCTAGGAAGCCATCACTGCCTCATGCATAACATTTCTGCATTCTAAGGTAAATTTTGAACTAAATTTTAGCTGCCATTTTGTTTTGGTCTTTTCAAAATTTCATGTGATAAAAATCTCCAAGATTTTTGGAGGCTTTGTACCACGTGACCCAGCCTTTGCCAGGGTCTTCTCCCAATGAGCCGCCATTTTGAAAATTGGCAATGAGAAGGCCCTGGGGATGAGGTTGTGGAATATTTAATATTAAACTAGACAGGTATTCTTACCCCAGGAATGACAGTAGAAACTACACCTGGGACAATAGGAACCTAAAGGAAAGTCAAATCCAAACAATTAGAGTATATATTTCACCAGAATTCCATGTACAAGGAGTCAAAATATATTTAACTGTAACCCTACATCCAAGATAACACAGTTTCTTCTAAATAGATCTTCTCACACATCCTTAGCCAAAATATGTAAGTGCATAGCACTGTTTTAAATTTGACCACAGCAAAGTGTATAGCAAGAATATAAACTTTCAAAATACACTATTGACAAGAACAAATATTAAAAAAAAAAAACATCTCTACTTAGCAATATGTAGATAATGATCCCAAACTCCAAAATGACTGATGGCACTTTTTTTAAGTTAATATATATGCATTTAATGGGACCCCTCATTAAGAACTACAGTAAGTCTGCCTTATCATCACTCCTCAGAACTGTGTGAAGACTGCTAAACAATCACTTTGGGTGCTTTGAAATTTCTGTGTCAAATTTGGTGATCAAATATTTTACCAATACATTTTAATGTACTTGTATTTCATTTCTCCACTTCAAGATTGGAATACAGCAGTGATAAAATAAAATACAATGAAAGGAAAGAGGAGAGGGCAATGAGCTGGTATTGGTGGAGTGGGTAGTATCTTTATGAGCTGGTAAACAGGTATACAGTGTGTAAATACTGATAGTGCATTTATACAGTGTGTGAATACTGATAGTGCGTTAGTGTGCCTCAGCTGGTATAGTGAAGTGTGTAGTATCTATATGAGCTGGTATACAAGTTACAGTGTGTGAATAGTGACAGTGTGTTAGTGTGCCTCAGCTGGTATAGTGAAGTGTGTAGCATCTATATGAGCTGGTAAACAGGTATACGGTGTGTAAATACTGATAGTGCATTAGTGTGCCTCAGCTGGTATAGTGAAGTGTGTGAATGCTGATAGTGTGTTAGTGTGCCTCGGCTGGTATAGTGAAGTGTGTAGAATCTCTATGAGTTGGTAAACAGGTATACAGTGTGTAAATACTGATAGTGCGTTAGTGTGCCTCAGCTGGTATAGTGAAGTGTGTAGAATCTATATGAGCTGGTAAATGGGTATACAGTGTGTAATTGAACAATAGAGTGTTTCTGTCGAGGGCAAATATGCTAGTTTCAAGAACATCAAATTTCCAAGGGGCAACTATCAGACAGATAGTTCCGAAACATAAACACTCTATTGTCTTAATTGTTCACCGCTAAATTTTTTTCCGCGCCAGTACAAAATCATACTGAATTTTTCAACTTTTTGAGATGAAAGCTGTGAAAGCCAAATGTAAAATTTGAAAAAGAAAACAAACAAAAACCCTTTAAATACAATTTCAATTGTTTACCTCCTATAAGCCCGCTTGTTTACAGAAATATTTTCATGGACGAGTACTATCCATCCAGGTATTTTCCTCGGACGGGCACTATGGGCTGATAGTGTCTCTCCACGGATGAACACTATTGCATCACGTGATCAATTTAAACCAATAAGAATCGGAGAAAATTTAGTGATGAACTGTAAATACTGATAGTGCGTTAGTGTGCCTCCGCTGGTATAGTGAAGTGTGTAGAATCTATATGAGCTGGTATACAAGTATACAGTGTGTGAATACTGATGGTGTGTTAGTGTGCCTCAGCTGGTATAGTTAAGTGTGTAGTATCTATATGAGCTGGTAAACAGGTATACAGTGAGTGAATACTGATAATGCATTAGTGTGCTTGAGCTGGTATAGTGAAGTGTGTAGAATCTATATGAGCTGGTATACAAGTATACAGTGTGTGAATACTGATAGTGTGTTAGTGTGCCTCAGCTGGTATAGTTAAGTGTGTAGAATCTATACGAGCTGGTAAATGGGTATTCGGTGTGTAAATACTGATAGTGCGTTAGTGTGCCTCAGCTGGTATAGTGAAGTGTGTAGAATCTATAAGAGCTGGTAAACAGGTATACAGTGTGTAAATACTGATGGTGTGTTAGTGTGCCTCAGCTGTTATAGTGAAATGGGTAGTATCTATATGAGCTGGTAAACAGGTATACAGTGTGTAAATACTGATGGTGTGTTAGTGTGCCTCAGCTGGTATAGTGAAGTGTGCAGAATCTCTATGAGCTGGTTAACAGCCACACAGTGTGTGAATACTGATAGTGCATTAGTGTGTTTGAGCTGGTGTAGTGAAGTGTGAAGTATCTATATGAGCTGGTAAACAGGTATACAGTGTGTAAATACTGATAATGTGTTAGTGTCCTTGAACTGGTATAGTGAAGTGTGTAGTATCTATATGAGCTGGTAAACAGGTATACAGTGTGTGGATAGTGCACTAGTGTGCCTGAGCTGATATAGTGGAGTGTGTAGTATCTATATGACAAAAGGTCTGGATATTAGCAGACACGTTAAAATTTTAGAAACAACACAACGTTTTTTAAAAACATGTTTCAACAGAATCTTCTGTCATCTTCAGTTTAACTTACAAAGTACAGAGTTGAATATATAGTGTATGAAAAATGCTATTTGACTATAAGAACAAAAGGAAACATGACAATGTAGAACATTACAAAGAAAGTTTTAAATTAATATGATTAAGTTGATGATTTAGTGTAGGTTTTTCCCATTGAATATGAATAGCTTCTTTTATCTTAAGCTGGAAGGTGGTGGAAGCATGATCTAGGATTCATACTGCAGCATGAAGTGTGGCATTGCTGAGAATTTTGTAGGTGTTTGAAAATGTGAGAGGTCCTATCAGTGAACATGTGCTCACGTATGCGCGTGGAAAAATGCTGGGTGGTTTTGCCAACATAACAGGCATTACAGCCCGCACACAAAAACTTATATACCACACCCACATGGAGCCCACAAGGGATAGGATCTTTCACACCAAACATGCTACAGATTTTACAGGATGAGAAAACTAACTTAATATCAATGGTGTTACAATAACATTTGTCAGAGTGGCAAACCTTTTTTGCGTGATGATAGAAAAAGGAGCAATGTAAGGTAATTCAAAAGTAAAAGGTACCTGTAGTGTCAGAGACAGAAACCAGGGGATTATCTATATGAGCTGGTGAACAGGTATACAGCATGCAGATAAGGTGTTAGTGTGACTGAGCTGGTACAGTGGAGTGGGTTGTATCTATATGAGCTGGTATAGTGGACTGGGTAGTATCTATATGAGCTGGCATGGTGGAAAGGGTAGTAGCTACAGTTGCTGTACCTGAGCTGGTATTGGCGGAGTGGGCAGTAACCCTCCTGATGATCCTGTGAAGCCTCCAGCTACAGCACTTGCAGGCGCTGCCAACTGAACTGCTTTAGATTCATCTGGAATAGTTCCTGAACAAACAATAGCAATGTGTATCAGTCAGTTTTGGAACAAAAATTCATGCATGCAGTTAGAATGCATGCATCAGATATCAGGAATTGTACACTTTAGATACCCTGAAACTTTGGCAAGCATTTGTATACTGTCCACTCATAATCAAATAGGAGTCCATAGTACAACAGTATACTCAGATTGTCATGGTTATTTCTTCATCAAATGTTATGATGAAATATTAACCTGCTGCTCTGATGAAGGAATTACAACAGAAAACACAACAGAAGAAAGACACTTACTCCAATGATACATTTAACAGTTTTTGGAATCTTTCACTGTGTATTTTGCTGGTAGAGTTATATGCAAAATATCTCTGAGAACGGACTTTGGCAGCTACGTCAGGTGTCAGGGATGATTTAAGCTGATCGTCAAGTTGTCTTTGTTCATGTTGTTTTATAGCGATAATTCTTCACAAACTATTTTGAACTGCTTCATCACTTGTACTCATTAATGATTGTCCATTTTATCGTATATTTCCAAAAGAATGTAATATCGAACTCACAGAACTTTTATTTTACTTTCATTATTTTACTTCATTTTATCTTGAACTGCTTAATTTTCTTTTTTACTCCCTTATTTGTACCGCTTCACCACTTATACTCATTAACTATTGTCCATATAATTTATCATATAGATGGTTTTCACTGTCACGCAACGGAAAAATAAATTGAAAACTATTCAGTGGATAAAGTCAAAGAAATTTTAATATTATAGGAAACAGGTAAAGGAGACACTTCTCTAAATTTTTGGGTCTCTACATTTTCCCAAACTTCAGATATTTGTCAAAATATTTTGTGCAAATTTACAGAGTTCAGTATTGAGCTGCCTTGTTGGTGGAGCTCTGTGCTCCACCAACATGGCGGCTGGAAAATAGTGCAAACATCGGGAACTTCCTTTGGCTATCTGGGCGACTGATTATCTGAACTGAACCAACAAGCACTTTACCTAACACTTTAACTCCTAAAAAGGGTAAAAATCACTAGATAAGTGTATATTTTTCCACAAACGCAATTGGAGCGGTATGTCACGCACAGCCATAATTCTGAAATTCAAACGGCACTGGTTTCCAAACCAAGCATGCTATTGAGCTGAAAAGTCATAAACAGATATAAGTTTAGATCCCCTTATGCCTTATGAGGATAAAAATTTTTGTGGCTCTTTAGTTTTGAATTTTGGAATTTGATGACGTCATGTGAAAACGATCTATACTTCTATCACCATATTTACACCCATCGTCCTTAATATATTCTATCACTTGCGTCACCTACACCACTATTCTATCACGCACTATGGGAGATTTTCTTTCATTCCCTGATGATGCCGTAGAATGGCGAAAGCTTGGAATTAAAATACAGTACAGTAGCTCAAGGCCTCAATTGAATCAATATATTTATCTTAAGGAAATTTGTTCATTTGTCCTGAAATTTGAAGTGTCTGCAAAGTTGTGTTTGGTGCTGTATGATTGGGCCATTCCATTTAATATCCGCAACCACCCTATTAAGGTACTTTGAATTTTACCCCCCTAGAAAAGTAAGTAGGGGTCTGCTTCAAACCCTTCTTCTCATGCCCATTCTGCCCCTTGTAACAGCTTTTCTTTTAACTCTCAAACATTGATTCCTAACAAACATGGCTTTAAAATGGCATGCTTAAACATCACTAGTCTTCCGAGACATATTGATGAGCTTTGCATCAATTTGCATAGTAAATGCCTCGATTTGTTAGCAACCAATGAAACTCAATTACATGATATTATTGCCGATAATGAGGTCAGCGTTGATGGTTATGATATCGTTTGCTGCGACCGACCACCAAACGGCAGAAATGGAGGTGGGGTTTGCTTTTACATCCGCCCTAATTAACAATTAGATTATGAGCTTGAGATTTCTATGAGGTGATAGCTGATGAGGCCAAAGGCCAAATCAACTATCGACTCATAGAAATCGAGAGCGAATAATCTAATTGTTTAAGTAGAATTATAAGTAAAATCAATGCAAATAATTAGCGGTTTCCAGCTATTTCTCCACCTATTAGTAAACTTGTGCCAACATCGCACAGACTGAATTTTCATTGGAAATCTGCTGTTGTTTACGCGCGCACACCCTTTTTTCAATATTTTGAATTTTTACAACCAAAAAACTGTAAATGTCCTTCTTTTAGTCTTCTCAGGAACTTAATTATCCATTTGTGTTTAAACGTCCCTCAAAAACATCGGGTAAATGGAAAAACCTTGCCATTTTGTAGATGATTGACAGCCACTGCACTCTAATTAAAAATTAGATTATCAACTCAAGATTTCTATGAGGTGGCCCAAGGCCAAATCAACTATTGCAAGGCTGTTGCCTAAGGAAATTTTTAAGGAGCCCTTTGGGCTTCTTCCACCAAAAGTTAGGAGCCCAAGCCACTTTTTTAGGAGCCCAAATAAAATTCTCCGTGGTCAATCCGGGGGGGGGGGGAGGGGGGGTTGGGGAGGTTGAGGAAGATGGCGGGGGGTTAATTGTGGAAATTTTGGGGAGGGGTCCTGAGGCAGAGATTTTCCATGAGACACTAATATGGTCTAATATCAACCAAATTTTATAAATAAAGCATTTAACAAAGTGATCAGGTCATGACTGAGAAAGAATACTATTTCTGGTCAAACTCAATTATTGGTGTATCTGTGCAGGTGCTGCAGCTTTTTTTATAAAAAATTATATTGCTGCTTTTGTTTTTGAGTTTTGCAATTCTATTTTAAAAAGACGAAATACGTTGTACAAATTATGAAATGCAAGCCACAAATGAAAACAAACAAAAATGAAAGAGGCATTTGGGGGGGGTTTGAATTTGGCCTTACTGAAATGTGTGTTCTTTCCCCGGGCTTGACATTAGTATAAACTAAAGGTGATTTTGAGGCAGCATTACAGCAATATTGGCCACTTCTTTGGAGAAAATAAATTCTTGTATATTGGGCGGAGTCGCGACAATTCATTTGATAATTTAAAATACAGAACCCTAGTATGCAAAGAGAATTGCAATGATGTGTTCTTTTTGCTGGTTAGTTACTTGAATTATCCTTTCAGAACCTAAAGAAATTCATTCAGTACATCTAAGTGAAGTTTTCTGAAATATCAGACAAATATTTAGACACATTTATCTTTTTTCAACTGTAAATATAATGTCAGCAGGATCATCACTCCAATTCCAAAAATATTTGTTATCAAAGTAGTTAATTTGCAACTTGGAATCAGTAAGGCATCAACAGAGACACAATCCATTGGCATACATGATGTACAGTTATTCAATACTGAGCTTGCAATGCATTATAGCGCGATTTTCAAACATGGCTGTTTTTGGCTGTTTCGTGAGTGGACAGAGACTTTGTTGCCGTGCTTTTGCCCAGATTTCTCGTGATAAAAGCAAAACAGGACCAGAGTAGCTGTTGTTTTCCGTTTAATTTATTGTGTGAACGATTTTTTGACCAATTTCATGAGAAGATTGAAGTCATCGGACATATTACATGGGAAACAAAACTCCATGTTTAGGCGCCCACTCGGGCTCCTTGAACAAAACTTTAGTCGCCCGCACTCGTAAGTTAGGCGCCTCAGGCGACCGGGCGCCCGTTAGGCAGCAGCCTTGTATTGTCTCATAGAAATCAAGAGTGAACAATCTAGTTGTTTTAGTAGAATTCTAACTGAAGTTTCCTGCAACTAACGATTCCTATTATTTCTGGTCTTAGTATTAAACTTCACGCTTTAGAGAATTTGTGCAGACTGAATTGTCAATTTGACATTTGCAGTTGTTTATGTGCACTTATCAGTTTCTTTCAAAATTTGTGAACTTTTATAATTCAAGAAACTGTAAATGCCCTCCTTTTAGTCTTCTCTGGAATAATTTGATTATCCATTTGTTTTTAACTGATTTTTCGAAACTGCAGAGAAATGAGGAAGCATTGCAATTTTGTTGACCACACCAAGCTACTGCACACTCATGGCTGATAGTGTGCAATGGCCCAGCCAATCAGATTAATTACAGCTAACAAGGCCTTCCAATACAAAGCAATTAATTCTATTCTCTACAATAACATGCAAACTACGCAAAATTGGATTTAGAATTAATGATGTATGTACTTTTTGTAATGATGAACCTGAGAATTTATATCACCTTTTCTATGAATGCCCTCACTCCAAAACGTTCTGGACTAATTTTGAAGCGTACCGGTACCATCTATCGAATCAGGCAATCCATCTTTCTGCATAAAACGTTTTATTTGGAGTTTTATCCAAACAATGCCCTTTATCAAATCTATCAAACTATTTCATAGTAATTGGAAAATAATTTTTATGGGACTGCAGAAGAAGCCAAACACTTCCTAAAATTCAAGGACTGCAATCGATACTAGTAGACTTCTACTAATATTAATTATGATGTTCGCAAGGGCGTCGTATTTGATCAACTGGAAAGCCTTTTAATCAAAATTGGTAAACCAAGAAGCAAATCTTTTATTGTTCCCACATGGTACAGACCTCCCAATTCACCTTTTGAATTATTCTCTGATTTTGAATCTTTTGTTGGAAAACTAGATGATGAAGGGAAAGAGCATTACCTTATGGGCGACCTTAAGGTCAGTCCCCAGTATTGCATTGCGCATTCCTACTGTGCATAATTTCACACGTGATTAGTGTACATGCATTAAAACATGGCAGCTTTTTCTTTACGGCTGGACCTCACCATGGAGGTAAATCATCATTTTCTCACAAACGAGTATGGTGACCTATCTGTTTTTTCTGTTGTTTTGAATTGAGTAATAAATTTCTGTCTGTAAAATAAATATGGACCAATTCTCAGTGTAGAACAAAAACAATTGTCAGAAACATGAATTTAGCAAGCAATGATGACTACAATCATGGTATTATATGGATTTATTGCGCATAAACAAGGTGCTGTTGCTCCTAAACGAACATGGGGACCCCTCATTTTTATTTCAAAATTTAAGTTCCTATAATACAAACAATCAACAAGCAAAGTCTCCCAAAAATCTCAGAGCAGGTCCTATTTCAGTGGAATGACCTCCATTGTAATATACTCCGTTCATCTCTGAATAATGTAAATACCCAGGTGCTACTAAACGTTACTGATATCTATAATCTAAAACAACTTATTAATGAACCGACAAGAGTAACACCTGTGAAAAGCACTTTAATTGATGTCACTTTTACTAGTCACCCGGACAATGTATCTTGCTCTGGAGAATCTAACATCGGAATCAGTGACCATAGTTTGATTTACGTTTTTCGTAAAATTTCATTGCCATCCCCCATCAAAGGATTTAGCACTGTTTCGTATAGGCAATTTAAAAGTTTTGATTCTAATAGCTTTTGTTTGGACATCTTGGCTCAACCGTGGGCTGATCTCATGGGAATAGATAACCCCAATGAAATGTGGTTGAAATGGAAATCTTTGTTCTTAGAATATAAGTGTGTGATCTGCACGCTCCACTCCAGACTAAACACATTTGTGCCTCTAAAAGTCCATGGATAACCCCTGAGCTTAAGAATTTGATGTATCGGATAGATCGTCTTAAAATTAAGGCTTTGCGGACAGGCAATCCAAGTGATTGGACTAATTTTAAGAATTTGCGCAATGAAGTAAACAATGCTATCAAGAATGTAAAAAAGTCAAACTGTTATACCTAGTAGTAATCAAAGATTAGGAGTGCGTTCTCCGCCTGTGATAATAGTTCTCTGTTGCTGAAATCATTATCTTTATGTGAATAGCTGAAGTTTTACAGACATATAACATACTGACAAAGTCCACTATTGTTCTGTGGATTTTGATTTCCTTGCTTTAATGCGATTTGATATGACCTTTGATGACACGTTGCGCGACAGCTCCAGTTTCGGTTAACTCACAAATTCATGCTAAACGTCTCATTTTCACTTTTACTGGTAATGTTTAAGGTCTTAAAGCATAAAGGCTAATTTTTAAAAAGAATACCTGTGTTACATCTAGTATTCTGAGCTGGAAGCACAAATATCAGCTAACATTTGTAACATTTGCACTCTTGTTTCCATTTATCCATGGTTTAAAACAAACTCCCGGACAAACTCTGTACGACTGGCAATAATTATTATTTCCGTTGATGAATAAAAATAAGTCAGCATTTACATTGCTGTTCCTTAGTTCTGGCTTATTCTTATAGGTCTTGGTTTCAGAGTACTCTTCCATCAATTCAATTTTGACCTTTGCTTGATATAGACTGAACTATTTGCGGGCACTGGAACTATTTAAGTCAACATATGTAATCAAAATATGGCCAAAGAAATACGGCTGTTCCCACGGTTAACATTCCAAAGTCAAGGCGATTATAAGTTGTGTTCGTGAACAGAATTAATAATGTTGTCCCAGCTATGTAACAAAAGCACATCATCTCACATCCTGACCAAACAGCCCACGCTCGGTCCAGAATCAAACTTCTAGAAACGAGCGATCATGAAAACGATTGAAAAAGCAAATTGTCTAATATACACATGCTTTGCGATGATGTAATTTGTTTTCGACTGGCCAAAAACTCTCACTCCAGTCTGCATTGGGACTGCATTCCCTTTATTGTTGAATGCAATCAGAGTGAAAAACAAGTTCAAAGAGAACCCCAAAACGTCAAAAGCCACAAAAGAGAACAAGTATGACGTAGCAGATGGACACAAAAACAGGGCCTAAAGCCCCTGAAAAAACAATTTGAGGTCTTCACAAAACATCTCGATTTCTCGGGTCTGCGAAACAAAATTAGGATGCATTCTCTTGTTCCTCAAGAACGCAAAAACCTTTGAAACTTAGATTGCTTCTGATATAAGCGCCATTAGACATATTAGGTATTCGGTCCCAGATAAGACTCTACTTTTCATCTACAATTCATAAGCCCAACCTCATCTCGATTACTGCAGCTTGGTGTAGGGATCCTGTTCTAAGAGTCTTTCTCAAAAGTTACAAATATTTCAAAATCGTGCTGCATGTGTCATAACTTTTTCAAATTACAATCGTAGTACTGACAAATTGTTGCAAATGGTAAACTGGCTTCAACTGGACCGTCAACGCCTTGTTGCTAAATCAATAATAATTATGTATAAGATTGTAAATAATATGATTTCGGACTATCTTAGTTCGCACTTTGTACACACTTTCCTATACCTTAACCTATAACTTAAGAGATGGTGACTGTTTGCTTGCCATTCCACAGTTCTGCACTTATTATTGTAAAAGAAGTCTGTCCTACAGCGGAGCAGTACTGTGGAATAGTTTACCCTTGGATATTCGTCAGTCATCCTCTCTTGATGAACTTAAATCTAAGTTGAAAAATTATGATTTTAATGGTAGTCTTATGTAAGTTTTACTTTGCTTTCATACATGGCTTCCTTGAAAAGCATGTTTTTATCATTTCCTTTATTGTAGTAGTTATTAGTGACCTATTAGTTAGGTAGGTAGACTAATTTAATTCAATATTGTTAAGTCCCCCCACCGAAAAAAATATAAATTGTAAATTATTACAATTTATAAGTGGGGGTGGGGGAAGCCGAAGGGGTGCAGATAAAAAATGGAATGACCCATTTGATGGCACTTACGGAGTAAATCTGAACTTACCATCCTGAACTGGTACAACTATTAGCGCTCTGTCTATGAAGACTGTGTTTGTAAGATGTTGAGCTACATGCACACTGGAAGGGTCAGTAAACTTAACAAAGCAAACTCGCGTAGCTGTACCAAGGTGAATCATTGGATCCCTGAAACAATCAAAACAATGTGCTATCACTAAACATTCTTTTAACTTTGTTATAAATAATAATGGTATAATAATAAAGGTTGTGTTCAGCAAGCTTAATCTTACTCAGGAAAGAGGTGCATTTCTTCAATTTCACCCAAGAATCCAAACAGCGTTTTCATTTGATCAACTGTGGCATTTTGGGCGATATTTGTCACCTGAATAACTCTTGTACTGGGTTTCTCCGTTCCCGTAGTCATGTTAACTGGTCAATACTAAGGAGAAGAATTGATAAGAAACAGAGTGTCGGCGTTGAAACGAATGTCAGAGAACAACGTGCCAAGCTAATTTGAAAGGCTCGGTCGCATAGTGAATGGTTTGGGCCGAGAGAGGCTTGTGGATCTGGAGACTGGACACGATTAACAGGAAAACAACTAATGGTTTCAAATGTTACTATCACATTGACGTGATGAAAGTACAAATAGTTTTTCTCTTGCTATGATGTTGATACGGAGAAGTACACAGCTATTGAAACACATTACAGATGCCATGCAGACGACCACTGTACTCTCACGAAAAGTTTTAAGGAGAAATAAGCTCAACAACAAACGGCTTTTCTTTATTCGTGCAGGTTTGTTGTAAAAGTAGTAGCTAGTAGTGGCTCCTTTTCGTGATTTTAAACCAATTTATTGCAATCTGGTATTCATGTAGACACCCATCTATAATGTATCTTTTACTTTACTGTCAAGGGCCTCTTCACTCGGGGGAATACGAGATGCAAGATCCAAAATCACCAGATGAAGTGTAGGTGAAAGCTTAACTTCTAACTTGCCAGTTTAGTCCTAAAACAATTAATATTTTCAACTTTACACGACAACATCGCTTCAGAAGCAACCATATATGCAAGTCATGCATGTAAATCAATAAAATATCACCCAACGGAAACTGGCTTAATACCCAGTTGGGGGGGGGGGGGTACTCCCTTACATGGGCAATGTAGGTATGTGCGGCCCCAAAGGTATGGTTTTTCAGCCGTTTTGGTCATAAATAGGATCGATTTGGCCATTTTGGTCTTTAAATTGGGTATGGTTTTTGTACTCCAGTCATGAATTGGGTGTGTTTTTTAGAAGAAGCTACTTTTTCATCATTATCGATAACACCATAAACAAAAGCCCTCCAAAAATTATGTTTAGGGCAACTGTGTCAGCTGTAATGGTCATAAACAGGGTATTGAACTTTTGGTCTGGTCATAAATAGGGTAGGGAAAATCGCAGATTTTGGTCATAAATAGGGTAAGGGTTTTGGGAGGTGGGCCACGCACCCCCACCAAATTTTTCTGAGAGTACCCCCCTCCGGCTTAATACATGTTAGTTATGAATGCGACTAGAATGTAATGCAAAAAGCTTGAGCATTGTTAAATAATTAAATATTAATTTATTAGTTTAATATATAAGTATACTATTTACAAAGTAGAAAATTACATAATCATCTTATATATGATAACCCTGGATCACCAACAGATTGCCAACAGTTTGCTGATTGTTCGCCAATTGTTGGCTTACTGTCGGCCAACACTTGAGTCTGAAACGGAATGAAAACTGTCTGCCATCTGTCAGCCAACAGTCAACTGTTGGCCAATGAAAGGCCCACAGTTAGTGGACTTAAGGCCAACAAATGGCTTACAGTTGGCCAACAGACAGCAAACAGTTGGCTGACAGACGCCCAACAAAATTTGTTCAGAGGGTTCAAAAGCCTAATTCCTTGAAGAGAACTGAGGATTGCATGATGAGACACTTCACCCAGTCATAAAGCCTTTGTAAAGACAGTAACTTGTTTTACTGATTGAGGGTGGTGTGGATCACATGCTAAGTGCTGCTCAGTGTGCGTGGGCTTACTGTAAATGCTGGCTGTAAGGTGGCCATCTTGCAGTTGCTCTCTTGAAACTGATGTGTCAAGGAAGGTTATTTTTCAATCCTTTTCATTCTCCATTGAGAAATGGATGGAGGGTTTTCTACATCTAGCTTAACAGTTAGGGTTAGGAACGAGAAAAGAAGCTGTATAAGTAATGGCCATAGCACACCCTTGGTTGTAGGAAAGTATACCTGCCAACTCTCATGCCTTAGGCGTGAGTCTTACGCCTGTGGGTTGAAAACTTTAATCTCACGCCAGCTCATGCTTACAGGCCAAATTCTCATGCCTGTTTGAAAAATGCGAGTGGTTGCAGCTTTGCTTTACACAATTTCCAAAAATATGTAAACCCAAACCGATGTAAGAAATGAAAACCATGTGTAACTAAGGATACTTCCTTCTTCAATTAGAAAGCACTGGGATTGAGGTCATGTTTAGCGATACATGTCCTGAGACTGGGACTGAGAAATGTCAGGGCTGTTTCCACTTCTGCTATTGTATGTCGGTGTGGCTAAAGCATTTTTTGATAACCTCATCTTCAAAAGACTTTGGACATCTTTGGAAGTTTTCGGATGTCTTCGGGAATCTTCGGATATGTTTGTGTCTTCTTCAAAAAACCTGGCACTACAAGGATAAAAATCTCAGGCCTATAACTCAGAAAAAGTTGGCAGTTATATAAAAGCAGTACTAGAATGGTATTGTGTGACGTGAATAGAACAGTGATAATAATTAGGTATAAGCAACTCTTCTTGTCTCACTCGATTGTTCCAGAGATAGTAACTGTTGCATTTAAAATACACTAGAATTCCAGTTGTAATCTTGTTTCATGAATCTTGCTGCCCACTGCTGGACTTGCTCAATGTTATGTACTTGCTCCTGTGAGATGAGGACTTTTGGCTGTTGAAAGGCTTAAAGAATGTGTCAACGCTTCTGGTTGATCTCAGTATAGAATTATATAGAAGTGTAGAATTATAATTAAAGTATAGAACTATAATTATTGAAGGTCTGAAAGTGCAGGGTCACTCTTCAGTTATCGTAGCAAGCACCCTTGATAGGAACGTTGTTAAAAAGCAATTTTAGGTCAAGAGACACCATAGATCACCATATTCTTGACATCTTGGATTTTCCAACACACATCTGTAAAACTTTACTAAGTTCAAGTCTTTTCATTGCAGTGTTAATGTGACATACATTGATCGTGATGGCAATCGAATAAAAGTAAAAGGGAAAGTAGGAGATAACTTGCTATACCTGGCACATCGTCATGGCATTGAAATGGAAGGTAGGCTATGCAGCTGGCTTGGCACTTGATGATGGGTGTCATGGATTTCATAGGCAGCTAACACCTGGACAAAGTCCTCTGTATTAACAGTTGAATACCAAGGCCATTAGGCAATAAAACCTGTAAGAGTAATAATTTGGTGTGAACTTGGTGCTTTATTAAGCAGGGGTGATATACTGGTTTATAGTATCTATAGTATTGTTCATAGTAACTATTTATAGTAACTTTAAACCATCCCATCACTAAACCTATCAACTGTTCATATTTTTTCCTTCACAGATTTAGCCCCTTTTAGCTTACGATTATCATGTTTGCATCATGTGTTATAGGGATTACTCTAAACCCTCCCACCCTCATGTATTAAATTTCTAAGGAGAAAGCCTGCTGTGAAACTTTGGCCAGAAACTTTGGCCTTTATAAGAGTGCACCAAAAATCTCACATTTTAATGTAGTTGTTTCATTATTTTGTCCACAAGGAGCTTGTGAAGCATCCTTAGCATGCTCCACGTGTCATGTTTATGTAAGGGAAGACTACTTGGAAAAGCTTTCAGAACCAGAAGA
Organism: Orbicella franksi; assembly: GCF_964199315.1. Classification (NCBI taxonomy): domain Eukaryota; kingdom Metazoa; phylum Cnidaria; class Anthozoa; order Scleractinia; family Merulinidae; genus Orbicella; species Orbicella franksi. The sequence continues at coordinate 119,464 of NC_138158.1, read as the reverse complement.
GAAGTAAGTTGTTCTTCTATCTCTCAAAAAAACAAATGTTCCTAGAAAATAATTTATAGGGAGCAAGGCCAGATCCCAGGTACCTGTTACACTTATGCAATAGCAGACCAGAAGTGAAACTTCATTTTAACATGGTTTGTTCTTTTGGAACTATTGTAAATTTAAGACTTTTGGGATTAGTTTTAACTTTTATGACGTAAAGTGCACTTGATCATTTCATGGTAAGTTGTGCTATATATTTTTTTCATTTAATATAATATAATTATTATTATTATTATTATCATCTTTGTTTGGCTTTTAGTGGAAAGTTATAAAACTAGCTGTCTGAAAGACAATTAATTGAAACACAGGATTCTTTAGTTGTGAATTTCAGAGAAAGTTGTTTTGAACTTAAGGTGGCTTACTACAGTTTTTTGGAGACTTGGTAGTGCGCGCTATGATTGCCTGCCAGACGTCAGTATTGGTCGTGCGTGCAAAAATGACACAAGTAACCTTAAGAAAAATGAAAACAACTTCAGCATTTGAAAGGCGTTAAATCACTTTGGTATACGTAGCAATAGTTTCAAACTCCGTTCAAACTTGTTTTTAAGCTTAGGGCCAAAAAAGTATCACATACAAAGCTCAATAAATAACCGGTAAAAGAGCTCTAATTTACTCTACGGCTCACTCTCTCGCACGCGATACATGGCGTTACATGAGCCCATGCTTAAAATAAAGGGCATGCGCAATTCAGTTCTCATACAAGTTTGTAAAAGCCAGCCTTTGGTCAAGGATTGCTCAAAAACCTACTGTACAACCCATGATGAAATTTTCACAGTTGATTTGTAGGGGTAAATCACATTTAAAGCCAAAATTTTTAAAAAATCTGTAAGATGGATTTTGAGCTCTTTTTGATTTTACATTTTCTTAGTTTGCGAAAAATCTGTCTTACAGATTTTTATTGTACTTTGCATGAATGTTAAATCAGAGCCAGTTTCTGCTGTCCTGAAATTTTGACGTGGGGTCATACAGGTAGATTTTGAGAAAAATGTGATTTAACCTACCAGTGTCCAGTCTCTCCTTGGGTGCTCGGTCATTCATTTTGGCTTTGTCGACGTTTAATTGTTCAAGTTTTACATAGAAAGGTAAAAGACTTGAGAAGGGAAAAACATCTTGGAATATTTTTTAAAAGAGTTAGAAGTTGGGCTGTTATAATCCATCAAAACTGTAGTAAGCCACTTTAATTACAAATTAACATGAAATAATTCAGATGATCCTCTAGACCACAGTTGGTACATTTAGTTGCACCCCCTTGGTACTGATTCTATAGTCAAATGAAAGCCTGGTCAAACTAAGGACTACTTTGCTAAATTTGGAAAATCCCCTATAAAAGGGTTTTCAAAATTAATTTGTTAAGTTTTTGTTAGGGAGGATGACATGCTGGATATGGCTCCATTTCTTCAGGAAAACTCAAGATTAGGTTAGTAGTATATCATTGATGAAGTGCAGCACGACTTAACTTATTTGTAGGTTGCAACAATAATTTTATATTGCTTTTGAAGACATAAATAATTTAAAAACTGTCAAGTTGTTAAATGTATTGGCGCTTGACAATGGGTGAATTTTGTTTTCCTTGACTGTACCTATTCGTAACAATCTATTTATCAACAGGTTGCCAGATAATTCTAACCAAGGAGTTTGAAGGACTTGAGGTGACTTTACCAAAGGCAACCAGGAATTTCTATGTGGATGGCCATGTTCCACAACCCCATTGAAATAAGAACAAACTAAAGAAAAGAGTGTTTTATTTAAGGTGGCTCCCTAGAGTAATTACAAACACCCTCCTATAGAGCGCGAGTTAGAAAAGGAAACTCAGTTAATTTCTCTTAAAATTTTTTCTGTAGAGATTTACCAGTATGGGTACTGTTAAAATAAGGCTTATGTTTTGGTTGTCAATTTTTGGATTAAGGCCATTACCATGGCAACATCTCATCTAATAACAGGCAGATGTATTCCTCATTTTGACCTTAACTCCTTAATATTTATACTTTCCTTCAGTGAATTTTTTTCATACTTTGCCACATCATGGAAATGATATTGCCTGACATTTTGAATTGGTAAAAAGTCGAGGTTGTTCAGGCGGTTTTTCCAATATTCTGTAATTTGTCATTGTTCTAAATATATTAGATTAGCTCTGACAGATTTAAAAAAAAAATAGGGTATTTTACAGGAATTGTATGTGGTTAGAACTGAGCCAAATTAGAAAAAGAAACTTCACTGAAAGGAACTCAATAAAATTAGCATATATTTGGTCATGCTGACATCACAAAAATCAGAAAAGCACACTTCGTAATTTATTTAAACGTGTGCTCATGTCACGTCATGTATCGCGTATAGAACTTTTTTGTCATAGTTTTTTGGTGCTGGGCTTATTGAACAGAGTTTGAAACCATTGCTACTTATACCAAAGTGATTTAATGCCTGTCAAGTGTTGAAGTGGTTTTCATTTCTTCTTAGGATTGCTTGCGTCATTTTTACACACACGATTAATACTGACGTCTGGCAGGCAATGAAAGCGCGCGCTACTGAGTCTCCAAAAAACTGTAGTAAGCCACCTTAAGGTTACATTTTAATTAGGTACAAAGTGAATAAAAAGTCATGTCTTTATTTTCTTTGTTAAGTCTGCTCTCTGTACATATTGAGCAGGTGTTTTGTAATTATTATAGCCTGTGTAAGTCTGCTTACTTCCCCGAAAGTAAACTATAGAAACTTTTTTTGAATAGTGCACTTAAAATTTAATTTGACCACAATAAATAACTGCAAGGACAAGATGGGTTGCTTCCTTTTCCTTTCCAACCTGATCAATTAGTAACTGGTAATTAGACTGTTGATTTCTTGTTTAACCTTTGTTGTCCTTGAATGAAGTGTTTTGTGGTGTCTGGTAGATCACAAACTTTATGCAATAATGACAAATTTCCTAAATCGTGTATGGTTGCAGTGGAACCCTGCCTCACAGCCACCCCATTAATACAGCCACCTTGTTATTACGGCCACTTCACTCTGGTCCAAACAAAAGCTGATTCACTCATTTTCCCATTTAAAGAACCCTTTAATACCGCCACCTTGTTAATACATTTTCTAATGTATTTGGGATTCTCTAGCTGTATTTGCAGTTGCCTTGGTCAATTTTCTTACGGGCAACAAATGAGATAATGAAATAAAATTGAGATCTAGTTTTTTAAAAACGCAGTTCCTGGAAAATGGTGATTTAAGTTTTCATAAGTTATCAGGAGTTTGTTATTTAAATTTCCAGCTAAACCTTGTTCATTTCTTTGACTCTTTTGGACACTGGAATACTGTTGTTTCATGAAAATTAGTATCTCTTTCAGACCTTGCACAATGTGTCCATACTACAAATAACATAATGGTGACTCCTTGAATGTTTGATGGCACATACAGTTAATTATATGGAACTAGATGGGCCCAGAATTTAGAAAAGGCCAACCCACGATCATGAGGGAGTAATCTTTTATATCACTGAGTTTTGCTTTCAATGCTCAAAGCTTCTCCCTGTTATTTCACTTTTCCTAAATCCCCCTTGCACTCAGTGTGTTTCTTTCCCTTTCCCTAACCAGACTCCTCGACCCATAATCCCTGACTTTTTTCATGTAATTTCTTTTTGACATCCCCCACCAGCGCTCAAACCTGCAACCTCCTGCTCTGAAGTGAATCCCCTTATCCACTACACCACGCCTTACTTGGTTGAATTCTTTCATTAATTTTTAAGGTATCATGAGTTAGTTGTCCCAGGCTCAACTCTACCCATAATCCAAGGAAGTGAATATTTGCAAAGCAATTGTTTGATCAAGAGCTAGTCGTTCTTTTATTATTTGTAACAATTTCTTGTAAAGAAAGACACGTTTACTTTTGGTAATGAAATTTAGTTCTAGTTGGATCCGATGACATGGGTGACCGATTAGTACCGGGCATTACTACAATCACTGTAATCTTTCTATTGTGTCTGGGAAATGAACAACCTGAAGATCAAACTGGAAACAAGTCCGCAGATCTTGAGGGAGGCATGACAGAGGTAAGTACAAGAGAAGGGATCTAGTTTACGAGGCTACTAGCTTATTGGTGCTGATGATTAATTTTGGCTCTATAACTTCACCCATCCCCAATCATCCCCCGCATAAGTACACATCTATCCAGACACCTGGGTTCCAGTAGTTATGGAAGATGATATTAGTCTTGCTCTAATCTTGTCCAATTAGAAAACGACACGAAGACGAAGGTTAAAGATCGATTTCCTGTTCGCTGCAACTGTCATAGTTTGTTCCGGCCTCCTTTACAGGCCATGGAAAACAACCACAAAGCTTTACAGGTCTCGCCATGGAACGTGGTAAAGAAAGGCTAATTGAACTTAACTGAAGGTCAAGTTATGATAAATTGGCTAAGATATGATAAGATAAGATAAGATAACTTTAATTATACACGGTTTTTTCATCAGTCAACAAAGTTACTGGACTATCAACCTATCTTCCTAACTACAATAAAAATTGAAAAAAACCTGCTTTCCATGGAGGCCATCTAAAAATTAAGACATTACTTTAAACCGTGGCGACTTAATCTGTTAATTTAGATTTGAAATCGGTCAGTGAAGATGCTTGTCTTAGGTCTGTTGGTAAGTTGTTCTACAAGTGAGCTCCGCTCTACGAAAAACATCTCTTAAGATAATTAGTTCGAGATTGTGGAAGTACTAATTTGTTTTCGGTATTCCTTAAACGATAAGCATTTACGTTGTCACGATATACGAATCTTGATCTCAGATAATCAGGTGTCATACCATTTAATGTTTTATACGTTAGGATAGACTTCCGTTCCAATCTTTGATAGAAGAGTCTTCGCCACCCTAATTACTATCATAGCTTGCAGACATCAGGGTGCGAGCTGCGCGATTTTGAAGCCTTTGCAGTTTTTCAGAAAGGCCCTTATTACAGTTTCCCCACACTACATTGCAATAATCAAAATATGGTTGGATAAGGCTATTATAAACTTTAATTAAAACATTAAATGGAGTGAGATGCCGAATTCGTTTAATTGCACCAATGGCACAAGCTATCTTCTTAGAGATATTTTCAATGACACTCCCAGTTTATATTTTGATCGACATGAACTCCAAGGAATTTAGCGGAGCTTACTTGTTCTACTGCGTTCTCGTTTATAGTAGGAGAGGGACTTTCCATAAATTGTGATAACTTCTGCCTTGATTCAATAAGCATAAACTCAGTTTTTGTCATATTTAGGGTAAGCTTGTTAGCAGACAGCCATTCATACCCATTACTCAGGTCGCGATTAAGGCGATAATTTAATTATTTGCTCAATGTCAGTCCTGGCAAGTGTCAGGCTGGTATCATCCGCGTTTGTTCTGGGTTCAGAACACAGTCGAACCTCCCGTAAGCGACCACCCAAAATGTCAAGCTTAGGTGGTCGCTTTCGAGAGCTAAGACCATATTGGGAGAAAATTTTGCCTCTTTAGCGTACGGTGACTACAGAGACTTACTTAATGTTTTAAATGTTCTATTGATGTCAGAAGTCAATTTCGAGAAACAATACCGCGCTTGCCATTGAGAAATATCAGTCTCTTGTACTGTCCAGTATGGCAACTTCATTTGCTACACATATGACAGAATACATATATCTTATTAGGTGTTTTGGTGTGCAGTATCGCTGTATGTATTTCACGAGTTGTGCCGTATTTTGACGAGCCCGTAGGGCGAGTCAAAATACAAACAATGAGTAAAAATATACAGCTATACTAAACACCAAAACATCTAACGAGAGATTTATTATCCAACAGCTGTCAACAAATTTATCAATAAAAGAGGGAGAGTGTGACAGTTTTGCGTGCATGGGCCGACCTGAACGGCAAACAGGTTTTCTACTGTACAAATACGCCAAACAGGGTTTCTATTGTACAAATACGCCAGACAGGTTTTCTTCTGTACAATATCGCTGTATATTTGTACTGTTACTTAGACAGTACTCGCTGCAGTTGGATAATAAAACCAAATAATTATGATGGAATAACTACTGATCAATAAAATATGGGTTTTAGTAACTTACAATAAAATATTGAAAGTATTCTGTGCATGTACAGTAAGAGGATTTTGCACAGCACCACAAGCAAACTACTGGAATTTTAAAAATACCGCCCCTTCTCATTCGAGGATCTTAAATGCAACACAAATCTAAAGTTTACACATTGATTCAAGTGACAATGGCAGAGTTTTGCCAGGCAATGGAGCTGCCTAAGATTGAGTAGAACATTTGATATACAAATTTGTATCCATTGCAACTAATGACACTGAAGAATAAATAAAAATCAATAAAGTGAACTGTGATATTATGTACTATAGCCTGTGTAAGGATGGCTACACAAGTTTTTCTTTTTTACAAACAAATTTGCCAAAGTACTTCAGCACTACTTGATGAGAAGTCGACAATGATTGTTTATGAATAATTTATTCATAAACAAGCAAACTTGCTAGTTTCAGTCAACAAATTGAACGGGAACAACCTTCACACAAAGCAATTTCAAGTAGCAAAATGTACCACTGTGAGTTACATTCAGTTATAAATACTATTAAAGGTTGTACCAGTGTTGTTCAGAACTCATTTCTTTCTGTTTGATGTATTTCTTTTTTTCCCTTTGGCCACATTTCTGTCTTTTTCTGATTTTCTCCCATGAAAGGCCGTGATTTGTACATGACGCCTTCCTGGTGAACAAAAGCATTCTGCTTCTTTAATTTCTCTTTCCTCTTTTTTCTTCTTCTAAGTTTACTATCTGTGGAATTGCGATAATCAGCTTGATAGAGCCTCTCTTCATCAATTCGCTGCCACGCTTCCACTATTTGGGGTTCAAATCCAATGCCAAGAATGGGTAGTAGCTCCGAATATGTTCTGTGGAATCCTTGGTTGAACTCTAGTACTCCAAGGCTGATTGCTATGCTTATTTCCTGGGGAGAGCTGTATACATCTTTTGATGCCTTTCCCCAGATTACATGGTGCAGTGATTCATTTGTATTTTGGGTGTAACAATTTTCACACCCAGCTAGGAATGATTCATCACCCAACCAATGAAACAAAGGTTGTACTACTTCAACAATTGCCTCAGGGAATGGATTCTTCACAGGCTTGTGCAGATCAGTGCCATTAGCAACATCACGTTGATAGCTGCACCAGGAATCACCACCCGCAGGGCAGTCTTCATGACAAGGATTTTCTACCATGCTGCTATAATGCTTTAAAATAGCTCTTGTTGCTTTTGCCATTTCTTTTGCATTATTTTTGTTATCCCTCAAGGCTCAGCCATAAAAATTCTGCAAGGTATCCACTCTTGCACGGGTTAACCTTCCCACTCTAGTCAGGGCTTTGTTATCAGCTAACTTTTTACCTTAAAATCAGAAGGGATAGGTTGAATAATGAGTCATTCCAGTGAATTCCTTTGCACAATCCAGTCACATGGTACAGAATCAGAGACATTCAGCCATATGTTATGTAGTGGGACATCCAAAACAAAAAAAATTCACACCAGTAAAGCTTGCCTTTTCTTTGTTTTGGAAGTCCCACTGGATAACTTGTGTATTTTACAAAATGAGAATGAAACATATCCTCACCCTTGCATTCTTTCAGTAATGCTCTCAATCCTGTACCCATCTGGTTGGTAACGTGAGCAATACATTCTTCTTTTGGAATAAACTCAGCAGGACCATAAGGATTGGCCTTACACACAGCACTGTAGCCTTTGCTGTCACCATCACCAACGAATGGATTATGTATCGCAGCCCCCTACTTTGCACAGAACGCAAATACAGTATTTTTGCACCAGCGGCCTCCATAGACTACAAAAGAGCATCACAAGAAAAGAAAATGTTATTATTTTTGCTTGAAAGCTGTATGCAGTTTCATTAAAACAAAATTGATTTTGAAAAAACTGTGGCAGGTATATTTTTGGAGGTTGCAAGGTGAGCCCTGTTTTAAAATTATCAAACACAGTAAGCTCAAGAATAGTGGCTTGGTAAGCCTGAGGATAGCATTCCTGTTATATAGCCTGACCATAGTGTCTGTAACAAGGAAGGTTAGCATAATTGTGAGGGTAAGGATTACCATGTACCATTAAAACAAGGGTTTTAGCTAACCTGCAACCTGTCAAAAATATCTGGTACAAAACTAGGACATCACAAATTTGCAATTGGTGGTGTTCTAAATTCCAAAACCCTTGGTACAGTGCAAAATTCAAATTGAAATACAGTGTATGTTCAAACATGTCAAATACTCAGTATGTTCCAAACCCTTTCCACCCTATATGTAGCTGTGGAGAAGAAAGACATTTATCACTCTTCCATTTCTAATAAATTGTGTGAGGAAATTTTGATACACGATTAGTATACTAGAAGCAAAAAATCAGAATTACTATGTTAAGAACTTACTGCTAATAGCCTGCATAGCAGGTGTATAAAGGGGAGGGGGTGGGAGAGGAGAAAGAGAATTCCGGGAAAAAAATGGAGGAGTGGAGGTGGGGGGAGAGGAAAAAGGAACCTTATATGCCTGCTGCGCAGGCTAACTGCTGAACTGCCATCGTGATTTAGGTAGCAGTTGGGCTCATGTTTTGTAAACCAAGAGAGAGATTCTAGTCGGCTCACTTCACCATCTGTCTTCTTTTTTTTTTCTCCATTTTCTTGCATTCTGCACAGGAACTACTCATGCGTAGAACATCGACAACCTTTCCAGTGTCGACAGAAATGACAGCAGTGACAGCATCCATAGCTGACCATCCTCTAGAGCACCACGATGCATTGATAGTAACACCGGCATTCACAACAACATAGCTCAATTGTTCCCTGGTGCAATCTGCCTCCCCAAGTGCAAAATTGTATTCTTTCACCACAAATGCTGCCCGATTTAAATCATTTTTAAGCAAATTCTTTGCTTCCTTTTTGATTTTCTTCGTGGTTTTAGACCAACAGTTCTTCGTTATGGGCTTTAATCCAAGAAAACCAAACATCTTTGATGCAGCCGCATGACCTAGTCCGATTACTCAAAAGCCAAGAACTTACACCAGATTGACTTCAAAACACTTTCCTCTTGGCATTTATAGTCTTTGGCTTTCAGATGACCTCCCCTGTGGCAACCTCACTCAACACCAGGAGACTTGCCAAAGTTGTCTTCAAATATTTCACCTAATAAGGGAAATCAAATTTGCAAACTATTCAAATGACCCTGAAAGAGCACAATTATATTGGACACATTGTGAGAGGGAAATATCAAAGGGAAGTTTTTTAAAGATATCAATAATCTTTCTCCAGGTCAAGCAGTCATGGTAGCCGACTATATGATGAAAATTATATTTCAAAAACTTTTTTGAACCACAAAAAGATTTGTTTGCCAAAAAAGGTGTTTCTCCTCATGGCTCAGTACTGCCGAGCACTAATTTGTTGTCTGAACTGTGCTCAACGATTTGATTACCATGAGCTCAGCAGTAGTTGGAAGCTGGGAGGAGCCGCCGAACGCTTGATTGACAGCAGCAAAAAATGCATTTGTCAGTTGAGCTTTGAATTTTAGAGTCCGCATGTCATTGAAAGGTGAAGTAAGAAGAAACAAAATGGCAAACTACTTGTAAACATAATTGCATGACCTCTACAGTGTATCTGACGACAAACAAAATTGGAATTTTTCTGCAAGCTGCCTTGAGGAATAAATCAAGAACTTTAAAAAACTCCATCCTGAAGTGTCCACCATCACTCTGTGGACAATGGAGCCCACTACAAAAAACTTCACTTGTGCCATGGTTGTCCAATATTTCTGCACTTACAGGGGGTACAGGTTGGCACTTTCAGAAACTTTGAGCCCCAGAAAGGAAAAACAAAGCTAGATGGGCATTATGGTACATTAAAATTCTCACTTAAGCACTTTAGAAGGGAAGGAAATGATGTGATGTTAGGTCAACAAATTGAAAAACAAACAAATGGAAGGTTAAGGGGAACTTATGTGTATGATGTGAGCATTGACAGATCAAAAGAATCTGAATCTGCAAGAGCAAAGGGTGTCAGAGTTCTCAGACTTTGAGTACTTTTATGATGAAAACAAAAATTTACAATACATCTTTGCCAGGAATCAAACTAGAATGCTTGAAAGCAAAATATATGAATCTTCTAAACTGAAAAAAGTCTGGGAACATAGTTTTCAAAACGAGAGCACATGAGCAATAAGTAACTTTTCTTTAGAATATGTAACAACAGTTAAAGAGCTACCCCAGAGGCCAGACACTCCCATGGTCAACTAGTGAGACAATCCCAGGTAGTGCATAGCACAACTGATAGCTCTGGCACGGTAGTCCCATAAGTACTCACCCCTGCTCGGTTCACTTCCGGTTTGTGTCTCCCTTGGTAGTCTGCTAGGGCTTTTCCCCTTAGAAGTGTGTATGTTTCAAGGTTGTAATTTCATTCAAGGTCCAAAAATTACTACTGGTGTTTTACATTGATTTTTGTCCATTTTAAATTCAATAATACTTTGAAGCAGCAAACGTGACAATTCTGCTCTTCACGCCAACTTTGTAACTTGATACTTTTGTTTTCCTCACAAAGGCATGTAATATGAAACCCTTGTTTTCTCCAAAACACATGGTAGATGTTCTTGTTCTTTGGAGATAACTGAAAGAAAGTTAAATATCTGATGTAGTGATGAAGAAACCGGACAGAAACAATGTTGTTTTACTAAAAATGCAAATTTTCTTATCAGCAATGAACAAGAACTAATTTAATTATCAGACAGTCACGAAATACCACTTTCTTTTTCTGTTGTCACCTTTGTTGTTAACAATGAAACAATTCAAAATTAACACACGACGATATTGATGGCTGAGAAGCATTTCAACGAAAAGTATTGAAGATAAACAGCGCTACTTGGCCAATATGAACGAGTCTCCTCATAGACTGATTAAATTAATTTGCACTTTCATTAGGTGCCACGGAATCTGCAGCAATATTTGAGCACTTTCCTGGTTTCTTTTGTCACAAATTTACAATTTGTGGAGTATTAAAGCCACTAACTTGGGAACTTTTTAGTCTCTCTTATGGACACAATTAAGACGAGAAATGAACAAGCCGCTAAGGAGAGGCAATACATGTGAACCCTGACAAACACACTATTGTAGATTGAAAACAGCAGATATTTGTTGAACCGACCTGTGTGTAATTCTAAAAGCTACACAGCCAAAGTAACGTTTCACTTTTGCAACAAAAAGGGACTATTGGCACTACTTGAAAAATAACTGCTGTCCTTGGTCACATGACATGACATATAAAATACCGCGTGGAAAGATAGTGTATAACACTAATGATGTTAGAATGCATGCGTCTTACATGTTGAGTTCTACCATAAGGAAAAACACACAACATTTGTGCGTGATTCCATATGCAATGTATCCTCCACCTAGTATAGAAGCCACAAATGCTAACTAATCTACGCATGCGTTTAAATTATGTATTTCTTTTAGGTGTTTAATTAGGTTACTTTGTATTAGTTCCCATTGGGATAATCAGACCTTTATGTACCACTCCTTGTGAGTTTACACAAGGCTGTTTTTTTTATATATATATTGTTGTTGAAAATAGCGTGTGACATTTTCTTATACTCTTTGGTTTGTAACCTGTATTCAGCATGTCTCAGATTCTTGTAAATAAACTTGATCATTGCTGGCAGCTCCCTCCACTATTTGTTCTATTACTTGTCTCCTCTACTTATAACAGAAATGTTTTCTATTCAGCTGAATGAAGCAAAATAGAATAGAAGAGCAAATTAGTTTTGTTCTAAAGGGAATGGTCCCACAAGGAGAGCAAGGGGTTACCTGAAACAAATATACAGCTTTGCAATGTTCACACCCAACTGACGGCAATGGAACATGTTTTACGTAGAGTACACATGTACCTTTCCCACCCTACCCCCACCACATCCTTGCCTCTAGACTAATTAATTAATTGAAATTAATTAATTAAACAAACATTAAAGTTTACACTTAAGTGCCATAGGGCCATAGTGCATAGCACCATAGTGGCTTAGTGCCTTAGCAGCAGGCAGGCCCCAGAACCATCCCAACAGTGCACTCTGCACTAAAAAGTCAATTAATAAAAAATCTGAAAATCTGAAAATCTGAAATCTTATTTAGGCACACCAAGTAGCTCAACTGCATTGACTACATTACATGGAAATAACACCTGCTGTAACTGTGGCAAATCTTTCCTGCGAAAAGGAAATTAAATGAGGCACAAAGAAAATGGATCTTGTTCCAAGTCTACAAGTACATGCAATGAAGATCCAATCAAAAACACGGTTTCTTTGATAAAACAAAAAGTATTTATTCATTTATTTATTTATTACAATTTAATGGCAATTAAATCTAAGTCGAAAGGCATACACAAACAGGCAGAGAAATAGGATAATCTGTAAAAGAGTGGAACACTCCATGCGAGACAGATCACCATGTAGCTAATCTAAATAAATGTAAGCAGTCAAGAACTGAAGGATCAGATTTAAGCACTGAAGAGAAGAGCTGGCTCAACTCAATGCCTGGTAGGGCTGACAAATCTAACCACTCTTCTAGAACTAACTAGCGCTTTAGTGAACTACACAAGGAAACAATGATTGTGTGCTACCTTAAGGGTGTTGATGAGAGGAACAAACAATATAGAGCTGCAATGTGCCAAGACGAAATGCTCCAAAAATTAGGTGCAGGAAACAAACTAAAGGAAAACCGGATTAAGAGCTTCTGGTCAAGATATCATAGGCAAAGATGTAACTCCACGAAAGACATCTAAATGTAAAAATGATTGGGATTTTTCAGGTTTTACCGGCTCAAAACAGTTTCCAACACTTAGATTTTGATGGATCAGTACAACCACTCTTTACCACTTGATGCTACAGTCATAATATCAAAAAACTGCTCAATCATTGCTGATCATGTTGTTATCAATTTTATGACCCAATAGGTTACCATAGCAACAGTATGATCTGCTAAAAACACCCTTAGTTTCAGCTTTAGGAGCTTATAATTGAAAACAGGAACTGTGAATTTTTTTATATTATCAAATTTTAACAAGTATGATAAGACGCAACTTTTGGCAACGGTTTAAAATAATCCGTACATAGAAATCAGAGCCACCTTAAAGTTTTGATAATTTAAGGTGGCTCTAACCCCTACATACAGAATTTTTTAAACTTTGCCAAAAGCTGCATCTTATTATGCTTATTAAAATTTGATAATATTACAAAAAAATTACTGTGCTGTTTTTGAATTATAAGCCCCTAAAGCTGAAATGACAACATGTTCACCAATGATTGGGCAGTTTTTTGATGCCATGATTGCCGCATCAAGTGATAAAGAGTGGTTATACCGACCCATCAAATTCTAAGTGCTGGAAACTGTTTTGAGTCACGTTAATTCATGACAAAAGTACTTTTAAATTGAGTGTTGTAAAAGGCAAACTAATATTTTAAAAACTCTAGTCAGTCACAAAGGTCATAGAGAATACAATAAGCCAATGAAAACACATTCATTACATGTAGCTGAAATGAAGGATGGGAAAATGTGTGCGAGTGAGTCACAATTGGTTTTGGTTTAACCTCTGTCTGGATGGAAAAGTGGCAAGAGAATTTGAAGCCAACCATGTAACTTAGTTGATGCAAAATCAAGTACTTTTCGACACTCAAAGATCCCTCATTCATTTCAGTGGTTTTTACTGGTGTATGGCCATTTTGATATAGAGTCAAACTTGCATCAAAAGCAGTTACATTTTTCTTCATCAAAATGCCATCTTTCTCCCTGTCCCCACTCATCCTTTCAGTTTGTCTTCCTTTTGTGTTTGTGATTCCTCAGGATGTCTGCCATACAATCCATTTATAAGGAGAAAAACAAGTTCTCTGCATGCAAGATTTGTTGAGTTTGTGGAGTTGACATTCTGCAGGTTTCACAACTACCTCCTTTTACAGAAAATGAACTCTTTTGAAGCTAAATCTGATTTAGTTATAGAAAAGAAAAGAAATGGTCAAAAAAAGCCCCAGAATGTGAGGGATCCATTTTCTCCAAGAAGTTTACCAGAAAATACTGTAATGAGGTTATGTCATGTAGTAATTCTGCACTGAAAAGTTATTAGTTTGAATGTGCATGTACATGAAAATTATCTTGAAAAATAAATGCAAATGAGAAAAAAAAAGTATTTTAAAGCAGTCTACAAATTTATTTTTTCTTTTTGTTTCTTTCTCTCGCCTCCATGTCATCTTTTCCTCTTTGTCTTTTAGTAATTCTTCTGAGCTTCTGAAATGCAACGTATATTTGGAGGGAAGAACGCTCAAAACTCTGAACGATTGGATGAACGAAACAGATTTGGAAAAAACAATTACCTCTTTCTCTCTTCTGTTGGAAACACAACTCCTTGAGCTTGAAAGCTCCCTGTCTGAGTTTTCCGGAGTTTTAACATCAGTGCATTGCCACTACAAGGTTGCGACACTTTTAATCCATTGGTATTTTTAAATTGAATTTCAGAAAACTTTATGATGAAAAAAAACTTGTAAATCCTACACTACCTTTCTTGTCTTTTTGGCCGCTTGTCTGAGATCTTGGCGACACTACTTCACCGGGAAGTAGGCATCTGCACAGAACTTTCCTACCCTTTTCTTGGTGGCGAGAGAAATGTTTAAGAAGACTGCGAGAGATCACAGACAATAATATTTATGATCAAGAGAATTTCGTTCTGGATAGTGTACCAGATAAAGCTTTTAAGCCACAGTAAATAAACAACGTTAATAAATAATATATGACTGTTTCCGATACAAGAAAACTCAGAACAAACATATTTTTACTACAGTGGGATATGTTCTCACTCCGTCTCACAGGATATTTCAATAGCTTTGCTGGTTCTACAGCCCAGCAGTCTAGCTTAAGTTTTTTGGCATCAGCTTCACTTTTTTGTGAATTACAAATTCTTGAAAATGATGTGAACTTTCCACAAATAATGTACAAGGCAAAGCATGGTGGTGTCCAAATATAAAAAGTACAACGTTCAGGCTAAAGAATGCTTGCACGTGAAGGAAGCTCGAACGCAAGTGGTTTCGAATGTCAATCTAAACAAACCGAGGTGGTCTTTTTTCACACTAAAACCATGCAACTGGTTCAAAACAAAACCACATTCATTTAGGTAGCACTGAAAAGCTTACACTCTAATGTTCTTTATTGTAGTGACATATGTCTGGTACACTATACAATGAACTTACAACAAAGTGGATAAAAAGTGCTGCCATAAAGAATTTGTTAACCAATTCAGGGCTTGACACAAACTTTTCAACTGATTACCCTAGTGGCTAGTGATAACTTATATGTTACTAGCCAAAACCTTGTTTTACTAGCCAAGCATTGTGGTTGGCTACCTTCTTACATGAAATTTTTGCAATATGTTCATTTCGCGATTTGGGGGTGCACATATTTGCGACACTTAAATTTGGTGATTTTGCAAAAAAAATTGAATTTTGAATCACTTTAACTTCGCGTTTTGAGTAATACAAAATTTATTTCCTTGGCAATCTTACTTAAACATGTCTTTGAATTTTGTAAACTGACTCTATCAAAGGTACAATAACGTCAAAAGTAGCAAAAACACAATGGTGGTATTATATGTCAACAGTAACATAATGTGTTATTTGCGACACTTTAATTTTGTGTTTTTTTTTTAAATCGCAAAATTCGCAAAATTGATGTGTCGCGAAAATTTCAGGTAGGTCCAATAACAATAGAATTACTAGCAAGACTTGAAAGCACAACACAAGCAACTCTCTTTAATACATAACATTGGTGATTATACTGTACTTAAACTAGTTTCAAAAAAGCTCCAGTTCCCAAAAAGACTTTCAGGACTCTGTTTTTCTCTGAGACTTCCTTGGAAAAATATCGAGACCCCCAAGACGTCACTGTAAAAACTGTTGAGACTTCTTCACAGACAGGCGCTGTACAAATGTTTCAAAAGCAAAACAACTATCTGAACAATACTGTAAACTGTTGTTGACAAAATTAGACTACTAAAAACGGATGGTTTAAATGTCGAAGGAAATAAATATATCTTTAGTTATATATTTTTTAGCTTTAAGAGGTTTTTAATGAATGCTGTAATAATTTTGGTTTCATTTGATTTTTTTGATTGCCATCATTTTTATTTCAGGACCTCCCTGAAAACCACATTTGTGAGTGGAGCGTCCTGTATAAAGATTCTTATTATTATATTATTATTATTATATCTTTCTCATCTAATTATTTCTGTAGTGGTAAGTTTGTAAGTATACATACAACGACAAACCACCAATGTATTGTTATGCTAAATGAAATGTTATCCCTTTACAGTTCCCCACTATTTTGTACATGAAAAAAATTTCATAACCAAAAAGAGCATTGATGTGTGCTTTCAGAAAATGCTGTCTTGTTTGTCACATGTTTCTTTCGACAAAAGTAACAAGTTCAGTTTCCCCCTTTATGTACCACCCAGTGAAAAGTAGACAAACTTAAATTTGCATACATGTACGTGCTGAACAGCACATGCCCAATATGTCCACAATGAAATTCAGACCTGAATCTTACATTTAATTCATTTGATGGTTTCACTTCAAGCTCCTGAAGGTTTTGAAGTGATTAGTGAAAATTAGTAAAAAAAAAACAACTTGTAAAATGTTATCATAATACAACAATGTAACTCATCAAAGACATTACAAGAATCTCCATCAAATTACATATCAGTATCAAATATAATATAATTATCTATGAGTGAACAATTTGTTAGAAGAACAGAACATACAAGGTGAGACAGACCAGTTTAGGCAGGCTGCCATACATTTTCATGTTGCTTTGCTAATTACTTAATCGTTATAAGTAAGAAATAACACTCTAGCATGAGGCATACCTTGCATTAGTTTATCCAGCTCCTTTGAGCCTGTAGTGATATATACATGCTCTGATCTCTGTTGGTGGAATTCTGTGGCAGTTGTGAACCCCACAGGCACCAGTTTGGAAGCTTCATTGAGCACTTTTTCAGCTTTACACGTAGCTTCCCTTATTCCTTTGATAGCAAGCAGGGCTTTTTATGGTGTGTATGCTACTGACTCGATGGTGTGAAATCCAGCTTATTGTAGCTTTTTGACATCATTTGCACTTATTCCATGCTCCTGTAAGGAAATAATTTTCAAAGTTTTCAATACATTTGGTATAAATGATTGATCTTGCTTTTGAGCAGGTATATTATATTTCACAGACTCCGTTTGAAATATATGACACAACAAATTGTAGGAATTTCCCGGTTAGTGCTTCAAATGACTTTTTAACGCCAACAGAAGGGCGAACCCTCCTAAAGAAACAATAAAAGAGGCCTGGGTATACCCACAAGGCGCTGGGTCCTAGATCTTGTCGTCCCATGATGCTTTGGTGGCTTTTTGACACAATGGAATAGACAGGCAAAAGAGAGACCTCATAGAAGGGAGGGAAGAAGGGTGGGAAGCTCATATATTTCTCACTTCATCTGCTCATATAATTTGAATTATAACTTCAGGCCACTTTGCCGCCCTAGTATAATTCTCATTATATGCAATTAACAACGAAAATGTGTTTAATTAATTGTGTCCATTTAGATGGGGTCTGATTAACTAACTGGCCAGATATCAGATGTATCTTAGTACTTACATATTGACATGCAGTCACTTACAGTATCTATAACAAAATTCTTGATCGTGATTGGTTCTCCGCGTGCCTATTTGCCAGGTAATCAGCGTATCATCAGATGGGTGTCCAATTACAGGTATCCAATTTGAACTTTTTTTAATTGGACAGATGTAATTGGATACCGACGTGATTCACACATCAATTGTGTACGCTTTAATGGCTTTCTTTGCAATGTTTCGTACAGTTTTCAAAACTGATGAAACGCGCTACATACGTTTTCCCTCAAAAGAAGTTGTCAAAAGACATTGTTAGTTTCGAAATTTGTTATAGATACAATTAGTAACTGGACTTAGTGTCCTACAATTCAGGGAGTAATCGTGCTTGTAATTCCAATCAGCCTTGTGCTTCGCGCTTGTCCTATTTTTAAATTACTCGCGCGATTACTCCCTGAATTGTACTCCATTCGGTCTAATTTCAATTACTTAGTACACATGGTTTGATTTTGGGCTTTGGTACCTATTCCATAATCTAATAGCAATTAAAATATTGTATAAGGCTCGCATTAGCTACTGGTCGAAAACAAGGAAATAGAAAAATGGAGTAATGTTTGGAGAACTGAGTTTGGTGTCAGAAAGAAAAAAAATTGAAACATCATGAAGCTTACTTACAAAAGCAAGGTAACTTTGATACAAATTAATGCATGCAGGTCTTGCATAACCTAATCTTTTAAGCTAAAACCTTGAATACAGTCAAACCTGTATATAATGGTCACCACTGAGAAATGGCCAGGTGACCGCTGTACACATGTTTCCTCTCTGGAAGTCAATAAATAGCATTTTTATGTAGAATAGTCACTCAATTAATGTTTTATTGACAATAACGAGTAACAGCAATGCAATAAACACGATAAAAAAGGCCACAAAATGTCCATGGTGTACTTTAAGGGAGGTGCAAGATACTTGGATCTAAGTTTCCGTGTAGGAAAAGCTTTCAAAGTAACAATATGGATTTCAAGAAGAAAACAATTGTTATAATTTTATGATATTTCGGAGCTTTTGGGCAGGCAGTACTCTATACTAATTTAATGTTTATTGTAATTAATTTATAAATTGTGAGTACAAATAAATGGTTGTTGTTGTTGTTGTTATTGTCAAAGCTTGATTTCATGTACTATGTCATTAACTTTACTCAGTGCGAAAGAAAGTTCGTCATGTTCATGTATTAGTAATTGTGTTTAGTACTAACATTTGTATTTTTGTGTGGCCCCAGCCTTGGTGACTGCTATTTAACGAGGGGATGAATAAAGCTTGGCATTATTCGTTAATCGTAACCCAGTTTCCTGACTGTTATATACAGGAAAAAGATAATGAAATTTTGGATTTAGGAAGTCTAACGGGTGACCGCGTCCGTTATATACAGGTGACCGCTATATGCAGGTCAACTTAACAGTACATATAAGGGACAATTTTTGGGAAGTTGTTCAGTGACCGTTATACACAGGGTGACCGCTATATACAGCAGGGCGTATCTAATCGATAATTTTGATACTCGATCGAAATCGAACGTAATCGATCGTAATCGATACTAATCAATCGATTAATATCGGAAATCGATAGAAATCGATCACTCGCGTCTTTGTGACTATCGATTTTGATCAATTTCTGTAATTAGCTATCAATTGTATCGATTTGTTCGACAATGATCGAAAAGAAAATGGAGGAAGACTCTCTTTCATAAAGTTCTCAGTTTTACGCTAGAATGAGTCAAAACTCACCCGAGCAAATACACAGTAGTCCAAACTGAACTGATAAGCATTCCCTTTACACAGCTTTATGTAAGATTGATTATAGAATTTTTAGTAAATTTTGAAACTGAAAAGGATTAAAACATGAACAACGCAACTGTTACGAAACTATCGTTTCCGCCTTCACAATTAGAGTCATACTTGTTGTTACGATATCTCGAGTCCTCTTCCTCGTTCTCTTCAATTCGGTTAGTAAGCCATTCCACAACTGTAATCCTCTAAACGTTTTTGAGAATTTACCATAACTTGTTCTTTTATAGTGTATTTATTGGCACATATTAAAGATGTTGTTTGAATAAGGTTATCGTTTTTGTGGTCAGCGGCTTACAAATGTAAACAAGCCCTCCGCGATCATTAAGTCGAAGGTTATTGGTCCCGATATCTGGGAGTACAGGCTTTAAACAAGCTACTCTTTGAGAGGCGTATTACTGTCGTTGTACCTCGAGTTTGTTGAAAAGCAATGGTCCAGTACTTTCTTCCATCGAAACCTCATGTTCAATTTCCCCCTGCCTTTCCTGCTGCATTTGTCCACCAGAAGTTATAATACATCAGGCCGAGAGCTAAAAAACAAGCAAATTCAAGAGTTGTAAACGAGCAACGCCATGTCTGAACTGAAGCGAGAAACAAAATTTGCGTCATATAAACAGGAACAAAGTGTGCCTATTTTCCTTTCCTTGAGGCAAACCGCTGACAAATAAGACTGACCACGCATCCACGCGGGGCACTCTGGGGAGAAGAAACGCTGAAGGATTTTGCTCGCGGGAGATTTAAAAAACCACGTGTTGAGGTCAGTTCTATTTATCGTACTTTTTACCAAATTTGTTGCTAATATTTAGTTTACGGTAAACTGAAGGTAACTTTGATATATCTGTTTAACACTGTAGCTGCTGTCGTCTACTGCAAGGTTAGTTTGACATGACACAGCTTTGCAACGCTCGTTTTGGGAAAACCAATGAAAAGCAAATGAATGCAACGATAAGGTAAGCTCAAATGTTTTAACTGTGTAAGTGGAAACCTGTTACTTGTCTTAAATAGAGTACTTCATTCCTTTTGGAAATGAGGTTCCCGTGGTCAACTGTTGACCAGCTGGTTGTTGTTTACCAGTTGTTCCTTGGGTACAAGTGCGTACCAAAATTTCCGAAATTTTCGAAACGGGGACAAATGGTATGGAAATTTCCAGGGAAAGGCCCCAGAAAATCCGGAAATTGTTGAATTTCCGAAAAGCGAACCATTCAACTGAAAATTCAGAAAATCAAATGGAACGGAAATTTCCAGCAAAATAAGTTCGACAATTTGGGTATACCTCAAGAGGTCGGAAATTATGCAAATTCGCAATTTTCTATTCACCGCTAGTTCTTTTGGCCTCAAGCACAGCGAGTTTGACATCTCACGGAAGGATGACGGTGACGCGTATTCGAAAATGGAAATACTTTAGAATCTTTCCACTTATATGTCGAGAAATACTAGCTACAGTTAAATTCGTGAAGAAAGCAAGTGATAAAAATAATGTCCCCATGGTGAAGTTGTTTGTTTTGCATAGGTTGGCTAGGAAATGTACAAAGATTTATAACGCGTGCAGAACCATTGTGCGACTAATTAAACCCTTTGTTTTGCGACTTTTTCGCTGCCGTTGGTCTATAAAAAGCCACGATGTCGACATATCAGTGTTTTGTTTACTTCTATATTTGTGATTTTAACCTCGAAGTCATTGAAAAAATCCAAGCGAACAAAACTGTGTACCATTCGCCCGTGGAAATTTCCGATAATTCACACCGGAATTTTTGGTCGAATGGAAAGCGTCCCTAGCCTTGAATTTTCTTGAGAAGTTCATGAATGCTAGTTAGACCACAGGCAACATTTAAACAATATTTATATTAAACAATACGGTGACGAGTATTTGAAAATGGAAATACTTTAGAATCTTTCCACTTATATGTCGAGAAATACTAGCTACAGTTAAATTCGTGAAGAAAGCAAGTGATAAAAATAATGTCCCCATGGTGAAGTTGTTTGTTTTGCATAGGTTGGCTAGGAAATGTACAAAGATTTATAACGCGTGCAGAACCATTGTGCGACTAATTAAACCCTTTGTTTTGCGACTTTTTCGCTGCCGTTGGTCTATAAAAAGCCATGATGTCGACATATCAGTGTTTTGTTTACTTCTATATTTGTGATTTTAACCTCGAAGTCATTGAAAAAATCCAAGCGAACAAAACTGTGTACCATTCGCCCGTGGAAATTTCCGATAATTCACACCGGAATTTTTGGTCGAATGGAAAGCGCCCCTAGCCTTGAATTTTCTTGAGAAGTTCATGAATGCTAGTTAGACCATAGGCAACATTTAAACAATATTTTGTCACCGCAGTATAACTTAGGAAGCAAGGTAGACATGGAGAAGTTGAGAAGAACTTATTTTTTATTTCTTTTGATTTTGGGGGTACAGTGTACCAGACTCATTATAACAACAAGTGACTATTATTTGAATTATCAAAGCATCCAACCTCAACAAGGTTTTCGGGTATTTTGTATTTTGCAACTCCCCACTTCCCACCAACACAGACCAATGTTATCCTGATTAAAACTAAATTGCTGAATTGTCCAGGCCTAAAAAATCTCAAACAAAAACATCTTTAGACAGACGTCTGTATGAACAATGTGGATACAATCTAATTGGCAGCTTAATTTAACCCAACTAGTTTATGTAGTTGGTTGATGCTAGCAGCTGGCAGTGGATAAGCCTAGTTTTAAGGACTTGCTGGTGACTGATGTTTTTCCATCTTGACTAACAGTAACATTTGTCTGGTTCACTTATGCTGAAGCACTTCAGTTTCTGCCCCACACAGGACATTGACAGTTTAAAAGACTTTATAGATCGAGAATGAAATGAAAAAAAAAAAAAAAAAAACACTTGGATGAGTGAATAGACCCAGTGGAGTTTGTTTGTTTTTTTGTCCCATTTCAGATCATACTATTGCTCTAGAGACTGATGTTTTTAGATCCCATGGATGCAAAAATTAATTGTAAGCAAATGTCGTACATATTCAGGAGTTTCCAAGCAGCTTTGTCAGCCATACCTAACATTGTCAATCAAAATTTTGCAGTCTTCCATTAATTGGGTGGATTTAAGCTTTAGATAGCTGCATTGATAAACAGAGAAAATCTCCCAGCCAGTAAAACTTGCATGAAAGATTTTCAATTCAGATTTCATACATTTATGATGTGATCTTTTTGTCATTGTAAGTAAAGCTAGAAAATAGGTCTATCCACATGTTACTTGGAAGTTAGTGTTGTAAAAAGGAAAATTAAGCCATTGTCTTTATTTTGATGATTATGTTTAATCAACCTTGTTGTCTTTACTTCCAATGGCAGGACTGCACGAGCTTCACTATTAGATTAAAGAGAGTGAAAGTTAGCAGAAAACAAAGTAGAGTGCAGCTGTTTTCCCACCTAAAGCATAGCATCAAGTAAGTGTGGGAAGGTCAATCCAACTGTTCAGTTTCCATTGTCTAATGACTGACACTGGTGCTATTCTAAACAAATGCTAGCCAATTCTCTACAAGGAAAATATTTATGTTTGCTATCTACAAGTACTGGTATGATAGATACTTTGCTCTTAATTTTTAAGTCTGTTATTTATCTGTGTGATTACCTAACACGGTGGGTTTAATATGAGATAGACCTCTTTTAATAGCTATAATTGCATCCCAAGGAGGTCATTTAACTTTCCTAACCTGTAATGTCATACTAACCACAATTGTGCAGGACTCCAAAGAAAAAATATATTTTTCAGTCAAAATATTTTGTCAGTGTTTTTTTACAACATGCAGAAAAGGAATAAGCCTGCTTTTTGACCTGTTTGTTCCTGCCTTGAAAGTCAAAGAGGATGTGCGACTGTTTTACTATATTATATTAGTGATGAACTACATAATTGTACAGAGCTGGTCTGTTAATGTTGTTTAATTACATTTTAATACTCCCACATAAACGAAAGGTGTCGTCAGTCTTAAAACTTTGTTCTCAGACAATACCTACATGTGGTTGAACATGCCTGAATGAAACTCAAACTTCAGTTTCAAGTCAAGTATCCATCATGCCTCAATAGAAAGCAGATGATTTGTTTTGCCAGTTCTTGATTTCTTTTGCAAAATTCCTAGTTGTGTTCCTCTATTTTGTCGTAGTTTCTGGCATTTGGGTGGATTTGCAAAACATTCTACCCTGCATTTGAGTGTGTTTTTGCTCTCCATTGTTCAATGATTTAGGGATATTGCATTATCTAATACTATTGTTAATAAGCAACAGTTTTAACACACTATTACATGTGCGGCGTGTTTTGGATGCAGAAATGAAAGTAGCAACGTGAATGGGTGTGACTTTGAAAACAAAAGGAGACACATTGTAAAAGCTTACTACTGAGTAATAAATATTCATTGATTTTGTGCAAGTTGTTATTGTGCATATTTTAGTGGTATATACCACTCTCACTGGAAAGTGGTATACTGTTTTTCATTGGGTATCCAAACACATGCAAGTGATGTGGTATACATCTTGTGGTTGGTAGTTGACCTTATGAATTATTAATGAGTTTGAGAAAGTGTGGTCAACAACAGTAAGTTGAGTAAACTTGAATAATTGCAAATGTTTCCACCCTACTTTACATGAAAGCAGGCAAGAAAACATGCAAAGAAATCCTCTTCATCTCTTGAGCGACAATTACTTCCAAATCGACTTGCAAGAAAATACGCACTCCTGATTGGTGAATTATTGAGGCTTCCGTGGGAGAGCCTGAGTCTAAACATAGGCACGGAAGGCATGCAAGAGTTATTTTTTTGTGAACTATAAGTCTTGGAGATAGCAACATTCACGGAACTGTTTACAGTAATGATTTGGTTGATTTGACAAGTTTTTTGGTTGCAATGTACAGCAAGAAAGAAACTGGGAGTTTATGATGGACATACAATGTTACATCGGTAATGGTAAGATAACTAAATAGTAAGCCATAAAATGTTTGACTGAAGAAACTACAGTAATCTGACACATCTCCAGATTAATGTAGATACCATCTTATTTTCTAACAGGCAATTTTATTCGTTCTTTGATACAACCCACACTGCGATTGGTCGGACAATCGCACATGCATAACTCCCTCACTCACCGATCACGTAGCCCTTCCCACTGGCGGGGGGACTCCCTTATATAGGCTATATAGGTCTGTGCGGCCCCGAAGGGTATGGTTTTTCAGCCGTTTTGGTCATAAACAGGGTGTTGATTTTAGCTGATTTTGGCCATTTTGGTCATAAATAGGGTATGGTTTTTGCACTCTAACCTTGATATGGGTATGCTTTAAGAAGAAGCCACCTCTTCATCATTATCGAAAAGAAAATCAACAAAAGCCCTTCACAAATTTATATGTTTACGGTAATTTAACATTGGTTTGAACTAGGGAGCTAATTATAACGCAGGTCTGAAACAGGGTTTTGATTTGAGGGTCAGGTCGTAAATAGGGTTTCGAATTTTTGGTCAGGTCATAAATAGGGTAAGGAATATCGCAGATTTTGGTCATAAATACCATAAGGGTTTTGGGAAGCGGGCCACACACCCCCGACCAATTTTTCTGGGAGTACCCCCTTGGGAGCCCTTCCAGCCCCCAAGAGGAATTTTTGCTAAAAAATACTCAAGAAAGAGGACTTTTCGCATTTTATACGAGTCGTAAGTTTACCCTTTTTACACACCACTACTTCGCCGAAAATTGAAAGAGAGAGAAAAAAAACCTCCCTGGCACGTTGAAAGTCTGATTTAATTAAATTGCACTTTAACTTGGTGCCACACAGTTTTCAAAGAACATTTGAACAGTTTTCACACTTTTTACCTTAAAAAAAATATCGGACTGAAAAGAATGTCATAAAATGCCCATCAAATAAAAATATTAAACTGCTACTGCAGAGACGTAAAAACCATCCAGAAATGAAAGCTTCTCTTTTGTTTAATATCCTGGGAACAATAGCCGATAACTTGTAAGCTCTAATTGAATTTACTCCCAAATGAAAAACAAAAGTGTTGAATTACCATTTGTAACTAAAAGTAGCAAACATCTCGTGGGAACAAGTGGTGACGATTCGTCAGTTCTAATTGAATTTACCACCTTGTGAAAAACAAGAGTGTCAAATTACCCATTGTAACTAAAAAATAAAAATATCTCGTTATATTTGCATGCAATAAGAACAAAGCAATCATTACCTGCACTTACTATTGTAAACGTTAGAACTGCTTGAAATCTAAATAGTCTTGTCTCCTCTAAAACATGTCCTAAGAACTAGAACCGACGATTCGTGACCTCTAATTGAATTAACTCCTTGTGAAAAACAAAAGTATCAAATTACCCTTTGTAATTAAAAATAAAAATATCTCATGCCATTTGCCTACTACTAACTCATGAACTGCTTCAAAACTCAAAACTCATCTCGTTCATAACTAGCCACCATTGCACTGAAAATTATGCACTCTAAAACAACCCAATGTACGTATGTAACTGTCACACTCCCCTCCAAACTGGACTAAAAATCACAAACCGGCAACATACACGTCACTCTTTATTTGTCAATTACCAAAGTCCTTGTGTTTATACATACCTTGTGTTTCTCACGTACCATTTCCCTTTACAACAAGAAATTTGATTGGCTGTTCATAGTAGATCCAATCTGATTGGTGTGACATACATACATCTCTCACTCACTCACCCATTGACCCGTCCATAACATACCCTACGCACCGACTAAGGGGTATTTTTTTACAAAAAAAATAACTAAAAAATGCAAGCCGTTTGTTGTTGTCGTCGTCGTATTTGGTCGCCAAATGGGGGTTCATGGTCCCAAGTGTTCCTAGCGTAGCGTGAGGAAACTGGGGCTGAGAATGCCTAAGGTCTCAATCTTCCTGTGAATGGTGTGATTTGTGATGAAAGTTTGGGAAAGACCCGATGAAGATGTCAATTGTTTTCGCAATGGGTTGGCCCAGGACTTAAATTGCTTGACAGTCTCCCAGATAAACAAAGTACATACTCATTCTCACAAGATAACAGAGGAGCCATTTAAGAGTTCAAACTACAAAAACACAGACAGAAAACAAATCATGATGCTGAGACGAACAACTCAGATGTTGAAAAATCAAAGAATCGTCGTAAGCAGAACTTGGAAGATGAGGCAAATAACATGCAATTAGTTAAAGATGATACTCAAACAAGCAACTTGAATATTAAATATCTAAGGGTAACTCTTTGTCTTAAAAAGAATCCTGATTCTTTTATTTGTTTTTACCCGGCAGCCGGGAAGTGTGCACAAAAAGCTGGAGACCTGGTAGTCTGAAATTCCATGGAATAATTCATTTAATTCTCAGAATACGGTAGAATAATAGATCTGCCATAACTCAGTAGGTGTTGGTATCAACAATGTCACGCAACCTGTAGCGGACTTTCGTCATGTGGTCAATTACAGTTCGGAAATCCATTGGTATTTCTACAGAGAGATCAAGCATTCTCAGCAGGTTCGAGTGGACATTTCGGTGGAAAAGCTGAAAGAATTTCTGACTGCTGAGTATATATAGTTTTTTTGAAGAACCCTCCCTGTGAGTCACACAAAGTTCATCGGAAAACTTGCAAACTCAAATCATTCAATAACATGATCGCATGGTGCCTATGACCAAAGATTAAAATACTCAAATACTCTTGGGAGGTTTCAAATAATAATAATAATCATCTTTGTGGAAATTGATTATCTATGAATTTTTGACCACAAGGTAGCTAGTATTTTGAACAACCTTGCCTGTGAGTCAAGACTTTTGTAGTATGGCCGGGAAAATTCGTCCACTACAAAACCAAACCATTATTTAGTCTGTTGGCATTTCTGAAAAAAATATTATTTTCATTGTGGACAAAATGTCAAAACATTGAGATGTTATAGTTTGTCCAAGCTCAAATTTCCTCGGGTCTTTTTCCAGTACTGTTATGGCTGCATTTGCATCTATCATCATGTCTACTTAATTGCTACTGTTGGACATCTATTACTATCAGAGCTCCACGTTACGACTGCTGGAGTTGCCAATGTGACCAAATTTTTTTCACTGGTGACTAACTTTCCATGCTTTTCACTGAATTATATACTTTTGCTGGCAACTAAATCTGAAAACTTAGGGGCCAGCTCACCCCAACGTTTTTTCCTGAAACTCGAGCCCTGACTATGGAATTGACATACTTGAGCCCGAGTATTAAGTCCACTGAACATAAAGGGCCAACCCACACACAACTGCTCTCATGAGACTTTGATAGCTCAGTTGGGAAAGCATTGCACCCATATCGCAAAGGACGTGTGTTCAAATCCCGTTCAAGCCTTCAAATTTTTTGAGCTCTTTTTTCCAGTAGTGTTATGGCTGCATTTGCATCTATCATCATGTCTGCATTTAATTGCTACTGTTGCACATCTATTACATATATAAAACATTTTACCAAGTTAGTTTTGGAATGTCCCCACTGTGGACTTTTCAGCAACAGTTAGGCATGTGTCTTGCTT
Source organism: Orbicella franksi (assembly GCF_964199315.1). Taxonomy (NCBI): domain Eukaryota; kingdom Metazoa; phylum Cnidaria; class Anthozoa; order Scleractinia; family Merulinidae; genus Orbicella; species Orbicella franksi. The sequence goes on along the minus strand of NC_138158.1, from coordinate 91,377 downwards.
CTTGCAAAAGACAGGTTCTGGGAAGTACCACAGTTCTTGATGTGAACCTCTTTGTGTTGTTTTGGACATCTTCAAATGATGGTTAGCGCTGTTTGGGGTTGAGTGAACCCAAACATTGTAAGCAATGTTTGGTTCATGCTAAAGGTTGCATTTCCTGTAACTGAACAGATAATTGATAACATGATTAGACAAAAAATTGTGAAAATGAAAATAAGACCAAGCCATTTTGGGAATGAAAGGAAAACAATAGATATATTGTTGTCTTATCAGTTTTAATGAAAGTCATGGTTGCAAGTGTGTTGAGTTTGTGTGAAATTAGATGATGAAGCTAATTGGTGTATGGGTGTAGTAGTCTGTGAGTGGGCACATGATATCAACATCAGAACAAAATCTGGACATTATTGTTCAATATAAATTGTTCTATAATAATAACTGAGAAAATTGACTGAATGAATACTGCCGGAATAAGCATCAACTGCGTTTAAGCTAATACAACATTATCTTTTAGGTATAAATTGTACAACATGTCAACTTCATTGCATTGCTGCACCCTGGAGTGAACGATCCAGAAACCAGAACAGTCTACCAAGAAACACTCAAACTACATTGAAAGGTAATTGATTATAAATTGACTGCAATTCTACTGATCCTATTGGCTCCTGAAGTTTCTAGTGTTACATTATACAGGTGATGGCATAGAGGATGCTGGTATCCATGCATATGGCATGCACAAAAATGTTTCCCGGTAAAATCAACTACTGGATGTCACATCTAAAGATTTTTTTTAACCGACTTAACTCATGTAGATGTTGATGCATTCCAGTAGAAGGCCAATTTTAATCAAAAGATATTACAAGAAAGACCCCAGGAAAGAGACAAATTCAGAGACACTGATAAATTTAAAGAGCAAAGTACTGATCAAAAAAAAAAGATAATCCTAAGGGTTATAACATGTGTTATCCCAACAGCCTTAAAACGTTCCTGAATAGCTAAGCAGCATACGATATGTTAACTATATTAATTTTATACACAGCATTTTGATTAGTCTATTTGTTGAAACCATGTAAGCACTTTGTGCAACACCGAAGGCAAATAACATTGCTACATTCATTCTTGTGGCATTGTTTGAAATTGATGCATCCCTACCAGAACACAAGAAAAACTAAGGTTTGATCCATTTGTAACGGGAAACACTAATTTGGGATGGTGAATCATTCAATCGCTTTGCTTTTTACCCCTTGCCCATGTAACTCAAAGATGAGCCTGCTTGCAGGTTACTTAAAATACCAATTTATTATGATTATTATTATTATCAAATGATATTACTGTAAAATACATTGTTGGGTAATATTTAAAAAAAAAATAATAAAAATAAATAACAGATAATAAAAATGAATTACAGAAATAAGTTAAAAAGTTCCTTTAAACAAGAAAGTCTTAATAAGATATTTATAAACAAGATGGGTGCTTATTTTGCCCATCTTTTCCTTTGTAGAATTGTTGGTTTTTGCTGCAGTCATTTTGATTAGGTTGTTTGTCTGCAGCCTTAGTGGTGATAAGCACAGATAGTATACTGTTGGCTGGTTGACATGCATGGCTTTCACAGCGAAACAAGAGTTCTTCTCTATCTAGTTTGCACCCTTGTATCATATTCTCAAGGATTGGTACCATACTATTGGTGTCTACTTCTATGGTAAATTTGATAGAGGGATGTTAAATGCCAATGGTTCCAGGAAAGATGCTACAGATAGGACTTTAACAAGTTGTCAGTTGAAGCTTAGGCTTGTTAGCAAAAACCTGAGTGTTTTGTATTGAAAAAAGTCAGATGTCTTGAATTTCTATAGAGAATCATAAGGTGTCACAAACTGTGTGTGTGATTAATTGCTGGAGGCTTCATTTTTTATCTATTCATTTTGGAAGATAGCTATAAAAGGGTTGCTGCATGTCAGGAAACGGTCAGGAAAATAGTTCTTTGGGGGTAGAGGATTTTATTTTGATAACTTGGGGAAAAGTGGCATTTTGAAGAAGAGTCATGGAAACTGAGATAACTTAAACACAACTGATTAAATACCAGTTAAGGCTGGTGAAAAAAATAAAACGAACAACAACACGTTGGGTCTCTCTGATCTCAAGTTTGTTGAAAACTGAAGTCGGACTGATAGCCTTAATGAATGGGTAGAAGGGACGGCTGTTAGGTAAAGCTAAGAGGCGCCTACTATCTGACATTTTTTACCTATGTATTTATTTGGTCAGGGAAGTTAAATTTTTGTGAGGAAAAGCACATGATGATGATGTCTGTGGCATTCATGTGTAGGTACAATATAGCTGTGGTGGGCAATACAAATGCATTGCCATGAGCTAATTTTGCAAGATGGTTTCTACATAGTAGAACAGTAATATTTAGATTAAGCCAAGCTCCTGATTAAAATAACTTACCCTGGCTTGAGCGTGCAATCCAATCAAAAACCAGTGCAATGGCAAAAACAGGTTGAATTAGTTATCTGTGGCAGGAAAACTTTGCGCTATTAAAGATGGCTGCCATGATTTAGGTACAACACATTTAAAGGATCCTGGGAAAAGCGTCCCAGGTGGAGGAATTTGCGGGAAACGGGCGGGAAGAAATCGCGCCTAGTCCTCGAAGGGTACGACGGCCATTCAAGGTGATGGTGAATCAGCCGGGCACGATGAGGAATGATGATGGTAAATCAATTTCTTCACCGAGTGATTAATTAAAATTTTTATTAGCGTTGTTTCCCATTTGCTCTTTGCATTGCTGTCAAGAGTACAGAATATATGTCCGCAGAATTGAATAGGTTTTCGCACGAACGTCTTTCTTTAGAGAGCCTAATTTTATAAATAGCACAGTTCCTGAAGGTTTGACTGTATGCCACCGCCGAAAAAGAAGTTATTGAAAATCCAAAAACTGATCTATACGTATTAATGTTCGAATGATTCAAACGGTGACAAAAATTTTTAGACGAGAAACGGGCAGGAAAATTTAAGAGAACTGAATTGAAACGTTGCGTTACGCATAATTTATGCGCCCAGTTATGGATTACTGTAAATCCCGGGTGTAAATAAACATGGATGGACATGGTGAAATGACATGAACACATAATTGATGAATAAAGGAAGGCTGGGAAAAAAGGAATGAGAAAAGTAAGTAGGAACCCAGGTAACAGAGCTTATCACAGGTGGCCCACACGTTGAATACGATTAATACGTGACAATAGACTGTTGGCGATTGCGTTACAATTTTAGCCGTATATAAGACCATGTATGAGAATGCTTCGAAAATTGGACTTATGCTACGTGTAGAAAATAACTTAAATAAAAGTAGCTTATCTTATGTGCTACTCTCCACAGCTGGAGGCGATTTTGTCACAAAGGCACGGTCTGGTAGAAATTGCATGTTACTGTTTACATTTTTGCTTGTGGCTTGAAAATTCTACTTTATTATTTTACAGTGAACTGAAGAGACAGAGTTTATTTAATCAGAATATATTTGACTTTTTGTGCACTGCGTCAACATATGTAATATATATATCATTGCCTGTGATTATAGTGCAGTAATTGTGCACTCTTTCATTTCTGGTAAATGGGGTGAAAATGGCTCTTGTGTAATTTGGAATACAGTAAAAACCTGTATATAAGAACCTAGAATTTTGGCGGTCGGGCTGAACAGGTTCTTATATTTTTGAACACACAGGCCTTACATCCAATGGTTACAAATCATTTTAATTTTTCTGAGACAATATTGTTTTTGCATAGTTACAAAATTCCACTATAATAGCTAGTTAGTTCACAAATGTGAGAAAGAGATTGCTCAATTTGATGACCAAACCTAAAAAGCACTCCAACTAGGATATGCATAACCCAAAAGGGTGGTCCTTGATATATTATGTGCAGAAGACATTTACCTAAATGATGAGGGCATAATGGTTAGTCACAAGGAATGATTGCTCACTAGAGTAACACACTACATGCACTTAATTATACATATTTCAATAACTAAAAGTATGTCATAATGTTTCAGAAAACAGTACTAAGAAAACAAGTGCGCTGATTGGTTAAAAATCGTATTTCTATACCTCGATGGAAACACAGAATTAGCAGCCTGTGGTTTATGTTCCCACAGCATTTATTGTTCTCCCAAACTTCCACTTGTGTTTCTATAACTCGAAAGAACACGGTACATGTCTTCTATTTCTTAAATATTAAAAGTTGACACTAGGCAGCCATACCACACCAAAGTTTTAAAATGGTCACTTCTCTTTAAAATGAATATCCTGGTCTGTCCTTGGAGAGAATAGGGCATCAAACAATAATTTCACTGAGAAATTTTGAAGCAGTAAAACAGTGATTATTATGCTCATACTCAAGGCCCATTTACACTACAGTTCATTCTTAGTATGAGACAAATATTTAAAAAAAGACAGCTATTGAAACATGCTACCCCACCACTTTATCTGTATTACAGGGCTGAAAATTGATTTTTGGGTCTAGTTTAGCCTAAGAATAACATTTTTCAAAGAAAACTAAAACAATACTGTAATCCAAAGTTTCTATACTGACTGTGGACTTGTTTCACATGGCATTGTCCCTGTTTAATGCTAAGTTGATAGACTCTGGACCGAATAGTTACCATAACAATGAGAAAAAGTTTTAAGACTTTCACAGTATTTGAAAAAAAAAACCCTGAGTTTACTATTATTTAAAGTTTATCTTGGGTCTTAAATGTCTTGACAAATTGGGCTGTCCTTTCGGAAAACATCAATAATCAGTCAGTAATTATGGACAACCACAGAAGTGATTATTTTGAACCAGTCATTGTATCAAAATGAGATAGGCACATAACATGAGACATGCAATAGACAAAACAGATGACCGCAAACAAATAGCTGTACATTAATTACAGAAACAAAACCACAAAAAGCAATCTTTAATTAAAATATATTATCGACATTATATTACAGCCTAAAACTGGCAGACAAGAAATGCAGAATTAAACAATCATACGCTAAAATTAGAACATTTTGGAGAAAAGTTTTCCAAAACATAAAAGAAAATAATTGATATTTAGAAATAACAGAAAATTCAACAAGCATACTCAAAGCTACAACATTGTAGAGACAGCACATGAAGATGGACTGTCTCCTTTCATTCCAATTCCACAGCTCCTGGTTATAACACCAGTTTTTAATATCCACCAGGAAATCAATTGTGCATACTATGATCTCTGTTGAGAACAACAATTGCAGAGTAACATTGAACTATGCCTAGGTAAATGATGCAATATAAGTTACAAGGAGGCTATTGACCTTGAATTTAACAAATTGAATGTGGTTCACCATGGTCTGTACTCTTATCGACAACGATACGTATCATCACAGTGTAAAAAATGTTCAGGCTTTGAACAGGCTTCAAACCTACGACAAATGTTTTCAGGTCTTTTTTCCGGGAGTGTTATGGCTGAATTTGCATCTATCATCATGTCTAGATTTAATTGCTACTGTTGGACATCTATTACTATGGAATTTACATACTTGAGCCGAGTTTTACGTCCAGTAAACATAAAGGGCTAACCCACACATGACCACTCTCACGTGGTTTTGAAAGCTGTGTTGGGAGAGCATTGCACTGGTATTGCAACCGTCGTGGGTTTAAATCCCATTGAAAGCCTGACAATTTTTTCAGGTCTTTTTTCCAGTAGTGTTATGGCTACATTCACATCTATTATCATCTCTACATTTAGTTGCTACTGTTGGACATCTATTTCTATGGAAGTTACATACTTGAGCTGAGTATTACTTCCACTGAACATAAAACGGCAACCCACACATGACCGCTCTCATGTGGCTTTGATAGCTCAGTTGGGAGAGCATTGCACCTGTAGTGCAAAGGTCGTGGGTTCAAATCCTGTTCAAAGCCTGAAAATTTTTTCAGCTCTTTCTTCCAGTAGTGTTATGGCTGCATTTGCATCTATCATCATGTCTACATTTTATGGCCACTGTTGGACATCTATTACATAGTATGAAACATTTTACAAATTCATTTTGGAATGTTCTCACTGTGGACTTTTCAGCAACAGTTAGGCACGTGTCTCACATCTTGCAAAAGACAGGTTCTTGGAAGTACCACAAAATTCTTGACGTGAACCCCTTTGTGTTTTGTTTGGACATCTTCAATGATGGTTAGTGCTATTTGGAAGCGATGTTTGGTTCATCCTAAAGTTGGCATTTCCTGTAACTGAACAGATAATTGATAATATGGTTAGACAAAAAATTGTGAAAATGAAAATAAGATCAAGCAATTTTGGGAATGAAAGGAAAAACAATAGATATATTGTTGTCTTATCAGTTTTAATGAAAGTCATGTTTTGTGTGAAATGAGATGACGAAGCTAATTGGTGCATGGGTGTAGTAGTCTGTGAGTGGGCACATGATATCAACACCAGAACAAAAACCTGGACATTATTGTTCAATTGAAATTGTTCTATAATAATTATTCAGATTTTTAAGACATGTTGAAAGTTGGACGTATATCCTACTTTTAATTACTTCCTTACTGTGCCGTATTAGATAAGTATATAAGGAAAGTTATAATTAACTGATTGATGGCTTTTGCCGTAGGGAATAGTGTGTTTCTTTTGTGATGAAAAAATGGAAACATTGCTTATTGAGGACAAACCTTGTACAACAAAAATTGCTACCTTAAATGGAAAATTACAGCCTGAAAGATTTGTTTCAAAAAATTAGTAATGTTTCAAGATAGCCAGATTAGGTAGTAGGAAATTTTTATTTTCAAGGTGTCATTAAGCTTTAGACATGTAAGTGTTGTTAATGTTGCAGTTCCAAGAAAGTTATGTTCAAACGCTTGTAATAGGCGAATGCAAAAAAAAAAACAACAAAACAGAACAATAAATGGCATAAGGGGGGGGGAGGGGGGACCACCACTCCATGATCAGCATGACAGATAACTTCCATTGCGTGACCAAAGGCCAATTTATCTCCCTAGCAGTAAAACGGATGCTGCGTCAGACAAGTCAGCAAAAAGGCAAAGTCTAACTCTAAACTACACTATGAGCCGAAACCTCTGGTCAGCATCGTACCAGAGTGTGGACAGTTGTGACTTGCTCAAGCCTACCACCTATATCCCCAGCACTACTGGCCAACACTGCCAGGAAACCACGATTTGAAAGACACCACCAGAAACCCACAACTACTTACAATAGTGACAAAGCTAACAAATGATGCTAAAATTAAAGCTTGAATTCTTTATAGCCAGAGAGCTGTCTGGGTGTACGCCAACTGTGAATTATGTTGCATAGCAAGTATAGAGTCATATATTGTGCAGCTTTGATAGCTTTGAACAAGACATGAATGGAGATACTTAAAAGATTACCTGTACAAAATGTGGTATATAATTGTTCACTAAACAGTGTTGCAACATGTATTAATGAAAGCCTAAGTAATGTTCTTTCGAGACAAGAAAGACAACTATCGGTTTCATCACATTTAACTAATGCACATATAATATAACAGTGACAGCCCAGTGGGGACCTAGAATGTCATGCTCCATTAATTATATAACTGTGCTCTTAATACATGTTTTAAACTGTTATTGAAAATATGTCGTGTGTTGATAATAATTTTCACAATTGACTTACTTGTTTCACATGTTTTTGATTTTCCTGTGAACAGCTGCAGTATCCACAAGGCTGCTGTGGCCAATCTAGCATTTTAAAGAGAGGGAGGTAAAATAAATGGGCAGCAAATACAGGACATGGTTAAAAGGCATGCCAACCTGGAAAATTTTGAGATGTAAACAGTGACAAATACAATTTCCAGCCTTTGGGAAAAAAGAACATATGCATTTAATTACTAAAATTTTTACCAAATTTTTGAATTAAAAAAAAAAGTTGAGAAAAAAAATACCAGCTTTCCAGGAGCATTCCAGTTTACATAAACAAAGCTAAGTATACCATGGCACTTAACAGGGTGGTAAACAACAGTAAGTTGAATAAACTTGAATAATTGCAAATGTTTCCACCCTACTTTAAAAGAAAACAGGCAAGAAAACATGCAAAGAAATCCTCTTCATCTCTTAAGCTATGATTGCTTCCAAATTGACTTGCAAGAAAATACACATTCCTGATTGGTTAATTACTCAGGCTTCCATGGGAAAGCCTGGGTCTAAAAATGCAAGCCGTTCATTGTCCTCTTCGTCGTTGTATTTGGTCGCCAAATGGGGGTTAATGGTCCCAAGCATTTGTAGCGTAGTGTGAGGAAAATGGGAATGAGAATGCATAAGGTGTCACTTTTCATGTAAATGCTGTGATTTGTGACGAAAGTTTGGGAAAGAGTCATTGCTACTGTTGGACATCTATTGCTATGAGAGCTCAACATTGCGACTGGTGTGGTTGCCGATGTGACCACATTTTTTTCCCTGGCGACTAACTTTCCATGCTTTTCACTGAATGATATACTTTTGCTGGCAACTAAATCTGAAAACTTAGGGGCCAGCTCACCCCAAGGTTTTTTCCTGAAAGTTGAGACCTGACTATGGAATTGACATACTTGAGCCCGAGTATTAAGTCTACTGAACATAAAGGGCCAACCCACACACAACTTTGATAGCTCAGTTGGGAAAGCATTGTACCCGTATCGCAAAGGATGTGTGTTGGAATCCCATTCAAGCCTTCAAATTTTTTGAGCTCTTTTTTCCAGTAGTGTTATGGCTGCATTTGCATCTATCATCATGTCTGCATTTATTTGCTGCTGTTGCACATCTATTACGTACATAAAACATTTTACCAAGTTCATTTTGGAATGTCCTCACTGTGGACTTTTCAGCAACAGTTCGGCATGTGTCTTGCTTCTTGCAAAAGACAGGGTCTGGGAAGTACCACAGTTCTTGATGTGAACCCCTTTGTGTTGTTTTGGACATCTTCAAATGATGGTTAGTGCTGTTTGGGGTTGAGTGAACCCAAACATTGTAAGCAATGTTTGGTTCATGCTAAAGGTTGCATTTCCTGTAACTGAACAGATAATTGATAACATGATTAGACAAAAAATTGTGAAAATGAAAATAAGAGCAAGCCATTTTGGGAATGAAAGGAAAACAATAGATATATTGTTGTCTTATCAGTTTTAATGGAAGTCATGGTTGCAAGTGTGTTGAGTTTGTGTGAAATTAGATGATGAAGCTAATTGGTGCATGGATGTAGCAGTCTGTGAGTGGGCACATGATATCAACACCAGAACAAAATCTGGACATTACTGTTCAATTGTAATATCTCAAACCGATGAGTGACAGACAAGATAACAATAATAATGAAGACATTTTAATGGGGAACCTATGCCACATATGGTTTTCAGAGTACATCGGTGTTGGATATTGCAAGAAAGACCCCAGGAAAGAGAAATTGCCAGAGACATTATCTGTAATAATTAGTTAGAAAATTGAGTGAACGAATACTGCTGGAATAAGCATCAACTGCGTTTAAGCTAATACAGCATTATCTTTTAAGTATAAAATGTACAACATGTCAACTTCATTGTATGGCTGCACCCTGGAGTGAATGATCCAGAAACCAGAACAGTCTACCAAGAAACACTCAAACTTGATTGAAAGGTAATTGATTATAAATTGACTGCAATTCTACTGATCCTATTGGCTCCTGAAGTTTTTAGTGTTACGTTATACAGGTGATGGCATAGAGGATGCTGGTATCCATGCATACAGCATGCACAAAAATGTTTCCTGGTAAAATCAACTACTGGATGTCATGTCTAAAGACTTTTTTAACCGACTTAACTCATGTAGATGTTGATGTATTCCAGTTGAAGGCCAATTTTAATCCAAAGATATTTCAAGAAATACCCCAGGAAAGAGAAATTGCCAGAGACAAATTCAGAAGCACTGATAAATTTAAATAGCAAAGTACTGATCAAAAAAAAGAGATAATCGTAAGGCTTATAACATGTGTTACCCCAACAGCCTTAAAACGTCCCTGAATAGCTAAGCAGCATACCATATGTTAACTATATTTATACACAGCATTTCGATTAGTCTACTTGTTGAAACCATGTAAGCACTTTGTGCAACACCAAAGGCAAATAACATTGCTACATTCATTCTTGTGGTATTGTTTGAAAGCGATGCATCCCTACCACAACACAAGAAAAATTAAGGTCTGATCCATCCGTAATGGGAAACAGTAATTTTGCTCTCACTGCCTAGTCAACTCATATGGAATAATATCTCCAAAAATTACAATTGAAAGCCTGTGAGAGTAGTCATACTCATTTAGAAATGCTAATTGAATACCGTGAAATTCTTGACTCGCACACATGGTTGTTCCAGAAGCTAGATACCCAGCAGTCACAACATACATAGATAAGCAATTTAAAAAAAAAAAAAAAAAAAAACTATTGTTATTTTTTGAAACATCATGAGAGTATTTGGGTATTTTGATCTTTGGTCTGAAACACGAAATGATTTTAAAAAAAATTGGATTTGTATTCTCAAATTGCCTCAACTTTGTTTGTCTCACGGGCATGGTTATTCCAAAAAGATCCTATTTACCCAGCAGTTACAAATTTTTCCATTTTTGATGTGGCTACTGCCGCTGTATTTACTATAATAGTTTCTTTTTCTATGTGGTGAAAAAGAATAAATAAAAAATAATAACTTTTGCATCAAACAAACTTTGTCTGGCCAAAATTGCCCATAAATTGCCAAGCAATCTGCTCAAGAAATCCACTTAGAGCATTTCAGAAATAAACTTCTATTTTGCTACAAGGTTAAGGCGATTCTTCAGAATTGCATTGCACATCCCTACTACCCATGATTTTTTTGTGTCATTTTGCAATCTCATGAGTGCGTGCATATATAAACTTGAAGCCAAGTAACAACTTGCAGGACTCCCAGAAGGGAGAAACTGATTAATTGCATGGCGTGCTACCCTTAAATAGCGCTTTCCAAATGTGGAAAGGCATATGCCATCAAAGACCACAGAGATGATTGTGGGCTCATCTAAAGTAAGGTTGCTTGCCAACTTTAACCTTTAAAATAACTAAAAATGGTGGCTTTTGCTAAACCACGTGGCTTACGATAGACAAATCATCGTTTTTTGTTGGAAACAAGTACTGTTTAGCGAATGATTTTTTATTCAGTAAAAATGCAGTGATGACGTTCTTTCTATGCAATGAAGATGTAGATTATTTTCTATTGCAGAGTAAAATACTATCACTGAAAATGAGAGCGTGGCTAAGGTTTTCGGAAAAGTTAATATGTGCTCTCTGGAACACTGTGTGCCTGAAAGATATTGAATGCCTTTGGGCTAAATATGGGCATCTTTATCATGAAAGGAACATGAAATTGTTCCTTAACATTGATGCAGTACATCCATTGATGTTTTTCTCACTTAAATTTCTACTTTTTCTTCTGCTCTCACAAAGCGCAAAGTGAATGGTTCAAATATAAATGTTTCTGAGAGCAGATAATTTAAGGAATTGTGGGATTCATTGAATGTCCTCGTTAGCGAACACCAAGACCCAACTTTTTTGTTTGAAACTATAAATTCTCTTGAAATAAGCAACCGACAGGTAAAGTTTGAAAGGGAATCTTCTGTGAGTTATACTTTGATGGAATTACCTTAAGTTTCTTACGTGCAAGTGATTTTGTGACAATGACAATCCATAGTCTTGAATTTCTTATAAATTAGTAGTTTGTAAAAAGCTGTTGTGTCATGGAAGGAATGTTGCTCTTGTGCTGTTCTCTGCAGGCAATTGTTTTGATGCTCTGGCTACAGAATTTTTGTGCACACTGGGAAAGGTCACAAAAGTGTAATGTTGTGCATCAGCTTTATGTTCACACGAAAACAGGTTGCTCTTGTCAAGAGAAAGTCATAAATTTTTTGGCGTCAAAATGATAGCAAGCAAAATAAGTGCAAACAGAACTCTTACCTTTCAACTACAGCCGTGAAAAAAGATGAAACTTGGTTTTCTTGATATCCGACACTGAATCGACTCCGATCTGTGAATTAATGTTCAGGGTCAGTTGTTAGCTCATTCAGTCCGATTCAACTTAATAAAAAACAACACAGGAACTTGGGCACAAACAGTGCATACAGGTGACAAAACAATGGAAAATTAAGCTTACATTGAGGTTAGGAAATTGTTTCTTTGCAGTCTTTGAATAGTAACGAAGCGCCAATCCGCTCGGGAAGCAAAAAGATGGCATCACGCAGTGCATTGTAGGTTCATGTAAGAAATTAACAAACGTAAACAGACAAGATGGCGGCTTTTGTGTCAGACGTCCGTCTCTCTGAGGACGAAATTATAGAGGCCAAGTTAAAAAAAGAAATCGGAAAGCTCACCAAATCTGAAGCCATAAGATGGTTAAAGTGTCTAGAATGTCAAAATTTAAGTCAACTCAATTTTAAAGAGTTTTGACGCAAGTAAGTCGTAGATCGCGCGAGTGCTGTTTCGAGGTGTCTGAGTCGATCTTTTAATTGTTTGTTAATTAGATACATTGTCTCAAAGTTGGTTTTTTGTGCCTTACTAGATTCCAGTTATATATTGAAAATGGCCTTGGATGATAAATTTCTTAATAACCCAGACTGGCAATTGTGCGAGGAAAAGAGGAGAGAAACACTCGGTTATGATATTCTTTAGAACGGCTGGACGTCTTCGCTGGCAGGCATTGAGACGATCTCCCACTCGGTTAGGGAGAAGTATTTCGAGCTTACTCCCGATGAAAAGTATGTAAAGGAAGTTTAGGCCTTCTTGAAGACAAAAAAGGTTGAAACGTCTAGGAAAACCATGCGAGTGAACCTTTTGCTTAACCACAACAACATATGTTTGTTCTTGAAGGCTACACACGGCCCGCTACGAAACAAGGTAAAAGTGTTTGATCTGGTGAGGGGCTTTACGCGTGTTCAATCATTTTCGATAAGACATCTTGAAAAAGGCTGGCTGCAATAGACCACTGGTAGGCTGCTGGGAAACGAGGATTTTGCAAGCATGTTGCTGCTTTTGCGTTCAAACTGGTGGAAGCCGCTATGTCATGTGGTTTTGAGCTTACCAAGGCAATCAGCTGCACACAGGTGGTTTATAAGAGCATCGCAAGATCGAGAGAAAGAGCTCATGAAAAGAATTTCACAGCGAGACAAAAGGGGAGGGAGAAAACGTAACTCGCCAGTGGATGTGAGCTGTGGTTACAATTGAAGACCGAACGGAGAGACGTCATTTGATAATGAACGAGTAACCAAGCTATGTGATTACTTAGCTTCATCAAAGTCGTATCTGAAATATTAAAACTTAAATCTGTCCAAGACAAACAAAGTTTTTCTGTAGATAAGAGTTGTGTTTCCATTCGTGACTCGATGCAATTGTGTCAAAATAAAGAAGTTCTGAGTGGTTCAGTGAGAGAATTGGAAAGATAACATCATCAAAGGCACCCGCTGTAACTGGTCTGCAAAGGAAGAGGGAGTTTCAAGAACCTGGGTACTGCATGGGAAATAAGAAAGCAGAAGCTGCTAAATATTTTAGGAACTTTCACAGAGGTATTATATTTGAAGTTGAAGCTGCAAAGTGCTGTGCAAGTGACAGTTCTGCTGTTGTGGAAAAATGTAGACGTTACTTTCTGGAAAGTGACCAATTTTATGTAGCTTGCTCAGACAGAAAATTTCTGGGAGAAACATGCAAGAGACACTTGTCAGAATTAAAATTGTGAAACAAGTTAGCCTTTCTGTTGCAAATTAATATCCATGATGAAGGTAATTTGAAACCACTATCTGTAGTGACTTGGGCTCGTGTTGCCCAAATACAGTTCCAGGAAGAATATGCATAAGCCAATGTTTGTATTCTCGATTCCTGTGTTCGAGAGAGTGAGAACTCAAAGTGTTTTTAATCAGAAAGAAGGAAAATTTCATCAATGCTTTTAAAGTATGCTGCAATGCAATCGTGAGCAATAGTAGAATAGACAGTCTATCTCTTGTTAATATATTGGCACAGAGGCTTCAAGGACTGTCAAATCAAGTTCCCTTGCAGAATTGACCTGTGAGAATTCCTTTTATGACAACCTGGATTGAAAAATTATCTGGAACCCTTAATAAAAAAAAAAATATATATATATATGCTCTTCTTATACACTGCAAGGTAGAATTTCATGCATTGGAAATAATATAGTCACCTAAGCACAAAACATTTTTGTGTAATAATCATTGTTATTACTGTTAAAAATGATTCCTCAATCTCAACAAGATTACAAAGTCTTCCTCTGGACAGAACATATGATGGATGTTTATAACACTGGAGTAACTATTATAGTAATGAAGTTGAATGTCAGAAAAATGTGTGAGACAAGAAATGTTTTCTAATCAGGCAAGCCGGTGGAAAACTTGATATGAGAGTCGAAAAGTATGAACCTATTTGCCTCAAATCTTGAATCTTTCGTTGTTCGTCAAGTGACTTTATCTTTTTTGACACTCTGTTAATGTCATGCCTGCATTTGCATTCTTGGTTTTCTTTCGCATCAAAGCCCTGCTGCACGAACACGTTGTCATTATCTGATTTGCTTTTCAGTGGGAAAGTCTTGTTGTTAAATGAAACTGTGGTGGTGGTAATTTTCATGCTATCAACACTTACTGTTGAGGCGGATTAGTTATTGTCTTCCCTGGTTGGACATGATTTGTCCTGCAGCAAACTTGAAGTGTCTGCCGGGTACACAATATTGCCACTTTTTGAATCCCTTGTTGGAAAAATTGAGGGTATATTATCTTTTCGATAATTGTGTCCTCTCGTAAAATTTGCACTACACACTTGGTCGCTTGATTTGCACTTGTATTTTTTGTGTTTTGAACTCTGAGCTTTTATATTTTTTGCCATAATTTTTCTTCTTTTGAGAAAGAAGTTTAGTTCAGGGTCTTATTTGTAGAACTTTTATGAGTGCAACTCGTTTCAGCGCAGCTAAAGGGCATCAGAATTTGCTTCTGTAGACTGTGAGTCTGATCACCATATTGTTTCAAGGCTCTGAACCTTGATGAAACAAAATTGGAGTTCAAAAGGACTTCCCAAAAGAAATTGTTCACATCAGGAAATCACTCTTACCTCATGTAAGAGCTGCTAGGAAACATGGATGCACAGTGAAACTGGAGTACGAGAAGTTATGCATTGACAGACAGCTCTTCAAAGGAAGCCATTAAATAATTGTAAAAGAAACATTTAAATGTTGCATGCCCATTGTCTGGTTTTGTGTTTGTTAGACTTCAATTTTTCTCTCGACTGAGTTGCAGCGCTTGTTTAAGTGAGGCATGTGAATTGCATCTTTTTAAATGTCAAATTCAGCGGCCAAATTTAGAATGTGCTCACCAAGAAATGATTTGTTTTTCGACAATGAGGCTATGTTATGTGTAATTTTATATTGTGAGTGTGTGTTGATAAGTGCATGGTTTTGTTTTTGTTGAATGCTGTCAGCTTGTTTGAGTTGCTCACAACATCTTGTATCGTTATGCTGTCTGATTTCATGCTAAAAAGTTTACTGAGGTAAGAGAATTTGTCTTATTGTCATTAGGTTACACTCTTTTTGTTTGTTCACAATAAACACAAGGTGTCTCAAAGACGTGCAAAAAGGAAGACAAGTTTTTAGATAGCTCCATATGAATAGATTTCAAGTTATATTTTGCAAGAAACTTGTTGCTCCTGTGAAGTTGGAAAAGTCTGGTAGACGGAGTTGGGAGGCAAAATGTTTTTCTGTTGTGGTTTAAGACATAGCAAAGGAACAGTTATCGAGTTGAATCTGTCTGTGGAGGTTAGAGGTATTGAGTGTACAAGGAACGCAAAAGGCGGAATTATGACACTAGAAGCCTGAGAGAAAAGTGAGAAGTGGTATAAGCTATTAATAATAATTAATGATAATAATCTTTATTGGGGAAACTTTATTTGTAGTCTCGGAGAAATGTTGCAACAGGAACTGTGTAATGTTCAATGAAAAATCTATGTCGATCTATAAGGAGAAAATGCGTGTACATTTGACGATGTAAATTTTCAATAGAATCAGTTATTGTCGCTCAAAACTAAGGAGGCTATTTTGTGAAGCAAAGTTTGCTACTGCTAAAAGGGTGAACGCAATTCTAAATTTTTCTACAGTCTAGAGAGAGGAAATCACAGTACTAAGTACATAACTGAAGTGAAACCCTCAGATGAAAAAACTAGGAAAGAGATAATACGTGGTATGAGTGTTGTAAATTGTTTATGGTTTAGATGTTATGAAATGCCATGACTATAGAAACAAGGTATTTTAGCAGTGGAAATAGAATAAAGGAAATAGTTCGTCACTCATTTTGAGTTGTATGCAGCCTAGAGAATGTTTTGTTTAATTGTTTTGATAAAAAGTGACGCAAAGGAGAAGTCCTTTCCTTTTGATATCTCGCATGATTGCCATTGTGTTAAAGCATGTGACAACAGGTGAATTGTGAAATTCTCGATTTGTCTCATTTTGGAAACTTCGATAAGATTACAAATCGTGGGTCACTTAGTGTCACTTTGGTGAAAACTTTTGTACCAACGTTTTTAGAACTGTGATAGTTATCGTAGATAGGAATTACTCGAGCATAATTGTAACAACGAATGAATTTATTTAGCTTGTCTAAGGCGTCTTTGCAGAAGGCTTGTAACGCAGATTTTCAAATGTCATAAAATAGAGATATTGCGTACTTGACTTGCACCTAGCACTCTGCCGATGAACAATGAATAGACGAAGGTGTGATATCAAGGTTACTTACCTGAAATAATGGCCACATTTTCGTGAAATGCGAAGTCAAAATAACTGGAACTACTCGCGTGTCTTTCGAAAGAGGAGCCATGTTGTCAAAACGAGTAACGGAAAGGACGCTGGGAAGGGCTTCATTCCTCGGATTTTTAGCCGAGGCCTGTTTGTTTCCACTGCGTGACAGAGGGTGTCTACAAAACGAAGACCTAAGACCTAAGACCTAAGACCCAAAAACGAAGACTTGTTTTTTCGCAGGCCTATCAAACCACAGAGAGTCAAACCGGGTCAACGCTTTTCTTCAGACAACAACTGACGCGAAATCAATGGGGTCTTCGTTTTGTAGATAAGACCGGGTGGAACTACAAAACGAAGACCCTCGCTTAAATGCTTTTTTTGTTTCATCTGACGCGGAATCGATGGGGTCTTCGTTTTGTAGATAAGACCGGGTGGAACTACAAAACGAAGACCCTCGCTTAAATGCTTTCTTTGTGTCAGCTTTTAAGTCGATTCTCTCAGCCCATCTAGATTTCATCAGAAAGAAATCAAGGAAAGATCGCAATAGAACGGCTCTTGATTACAATCCTTTAATACTGGCGTAGTGTTGACACGTGATTGAATTACTTCCTCCTGCAGGTACTGAATAATAACCACGAGTTCGCGGTCATTTTGTCGAGTTCGTGGTTAATACGTAGAGACGTTTTCAAGCCAGTTTCCAAGGCATAAACACTAGAACGTAGAAAAACTGAATTTTAATCTTGACATTTTGTTGGATTTACGTTTTTACATTACAGGCATTCGCTTTGTTCCCGTTGTCAATACATATCACGAAATGAAAGGAAATGAAATTGATCTTTATATACTGCATAGTTTTTCGAGTTATTTGATTATCTTTCAATTTTTTTTGCTGAATTTGTTCCAGTTGAAATGTACGTTTTATAAATCATATATACGCAAAATATTCTAGGTCATGCTTTATTTTTACAAACAAGCATGTCTGCATTTCAATACAAATGTATTAAAAGGGATAGAAAGGGAGTCAGCTAATTATTTCATTTAATTGGTGTCCATTTTGATCTTTGTTAATGTTATTCAGCCATAAATATGAAGATTAACCGTTTGTAAATTCTATTGGGAATCGCAGAAATTCTCTCTGTTCGTACGTTTTCCTCCAATTGCAAATAAAACAGTATTTGATTTTCTTTATTTTAAAGAGGGTCTACCCTTTGAAATTGGGGGCGGCGATGGTTTTGCGGCCATACCGTCTCCGAAGGTGTGCAAGTTTACATTATTTTATTCTATTTTTTATTGTTTTCCAATCACTGTCTAGAAGTGGGGTCTACAGGGGATTAGCCGATAAAAACTGTCGACATTATACAGGAACCCATTTCGAGTCAGCTGACAACGAACAAAGCATTTACGCGAGGGTCTTCGTTTTGTAGTTCGAGCCGGTCTTATCTACAAAACGAAGACCCCATTGATTTCGCGTCAGCTGACAAAGAAGAAAGCAGTTAAGTGAGGGTCTTCATTTTGTAGTTCGAGCCGGTCTTATCTACAAAACGAAGACCCCATCGATTCCGCGTCAGCTGAAACAAAAAAAGCATTTAAGCGAGGGTCTTCGTTTTGTAGTTCGAGCCGGTCTTATCTACAAAACGAAGACCCCATTGATTTCGCGTCAGTTGTTGTCTGAAGAAAAGCGTTGACCCGGTTTGACTCTCTGTGGTTTGATAGGCCTGCGAAAAAACAAGTCTTCGTTTTTGGGTCTTAGGTCTTCGTTTTGTAGACACCCGCGTGACAGATGCTTTGCGTAACACCTCTTTTGTTGGTGGTGAACTTTTCTTCCATTTGGTCAAGGCCATGGCCTTAGAAATTTCTGAGTCATTGTTAATGAATGGACAAAACTTTGCTTGTTGTATTTGTCATAAAATTATGTCTCCGATGAATGGAATGTGTCTGTGGAATCGACAAACTTGTGTAATGGCAACATTATTTCGTGAAATGTTTGTAAGTCGTAGTAATTTTATGCAATTGAGGAATCGACAACTTCGCTTGTCGGATGTTGCGTAAAACCATCTATTAGACGAAAGTTGTGAATTGGTGGTATGGATAAACTTCCATAGGGGAAACGCGATGTCATGAAATATATTTTGAAGTCGATGTTATGATGTGCCATTGTGGAATGGAGAGCTCTGGTTATCGTATTAACCTTTCGTGAAATGTGAAGAGTTTTTAACATAAAAAAGGTTGTGGTTGCGTTATTTTATACCTAACAGTCCCCTCTCAAACCCATATGTTAATGAAGCAAAAGCTATCGGCTTTTGTTTGCAGACGATTTGTTTGTTGAAAGCGAAGAGAAATCAATGTATAGAAGTCTGTGTTATAGTTGGAAATTGTTTGCAAGACATACGGCAGCGTGTAATAGGAGTTTGTTTTGTGTGTTGAGCGGAAATGTCTCTCGTTTCTTGAATTCTTGCGCGGCTGTCAGTGATCTTAGCAGCAGAAGTCGGTGATAGAAATGTGGCATTGGCAGAAAATATTTTAACCCATTTTTTGTTTTGAGGTCTTGAATAATAAGGCTGTAAGCTTATAGAGTATATGGAGTTAAGTGGCGGATATGATGTTGATAAACATATAGTATTTTTAGTGTGGAATGACAACACTGCATGTTCAGATAGTCTAGAAACGAATTCTGTTTATACGATTTCAATTCAGGCGTATGTAGTTGATATACTAGCTGTGGTTAAAAATTGCTCAAAAATTGCCGAAGTAAAATTTTCATGTATTTTTGACTTCGTACCAGATACTTTACAATGTGTAGTTATATTTTGGTTTTTGATGGAAGTCTTTGTCAATTTTTAGGTTTTATCAAGTTTGCAGCTGACGCTTATCTTATAACTTAAAGTGAATTTTGTCGCGTTTGCTGCGGTAAAATTCGTTGAAATTTGGCAGACTGGTTATGAATAATAAGTTTAATAATGACTTGCAATTTTCCTTAAAATTATGTGAAATCAATTCGCTAGTGAGTAAGCGTTGTTTGTTTTGTGGGCTAAACGGAAGAAATTGGTAGTTGCTTACGTTTATGTATTCGTGGCTGTCAGTAATCGAAGTAAGTGACTTCTTTAATTGAAGTAGCACATTGCGAGAAGATATTTTGACCCATTTCTTGATATCTTTATTTGATGAAGCTCTGGGCGTATAGATTTTATGGAATGAAGCGACGAATGTGAAGGTGATAAACATGCAGTGCTGTTCGTGTCGAATAAACACAATTTATCTTCAGATAGTTGAGACGCGACTTATGTTTACGTTGTTCTTTTTCAGGCGTATATAGTTTGTCGAGTCCGATGTTGTTGAATAGGAAACAAGAACTGCGAATTTAAGGTTTGTATTTAATAGGTGACATATGCCAGTACCAATGTTTTGTTTCGTGATTTGCCTCTCCAATTCGTTCTTGAGGATAAGTAACTTCTGAGCTAAGATTACACGAGTCATTAAACATTGAGAAAACACGAAGCAAAAGAATATCAAATGGCTCTTTTTTCTTTGGTAATGGTTAACTGTTGAAGTTCCGAAAGACTCCGATGAGCGTCAGCATCCATTGTATCTGCAAAGAAGAACGGTTATTTTTTAAGTAGTTTGGAAGTGGGACAAAATAAAATGTACCACTATTGTTACCATTGTTGTGATATGGGATATATATCCAAAAGAGTTGCCATGGAGGTGGGTGGGGTGGTGGAGAAGGGCAAATAGGAGAGGAGAAAAAGTCACCGTCATGTTAGAGAGAAAGAAGAAAACCGAAGAAGGACAAAGACGGGAAAACGCAGGTGAGTGAGTATTAGGCTTACTTAGGCTTACTTAGGCTTACTTAGGCTTACTTAGGCTTACTTAGGCTTACTTAGGCTTACTTAGGCTTACTTAGGCTTACTTAGGCTTACTTAGGCTTACTTAGGCTTACTTAGGCTTACTTAGGCTTACTTAGGCTTACTTAGGCTTACTTAGGCTTACTTAGGCTTACTTAGGCTTACTTAGGCTTACTTAGGCTTACTTAGGCTTACTTAGGCTTACTTAGGCTTACTTAGGCTTACTTAGGCTTAGGTTAGGGTTAGGGTTAGGGTTAGGGTTAGGGTTAGGGTTAGGGTTAGGGTTAGGGTTAGGGTTAGGGTTAGGGTTAGGGTTAGGGTTAGGGTTAGGGTTAGGGTTAGGGTTAGGGTTAGGGTTAGGGTTAGGGTTAGGGTTAGGGTTAGGGTTAGGGTTAGGGTTAGGGTTAGGGTTAGGGTTAGGGTTAGGGTTAGGGTTAGGGTTAGGGTTAGGGTTAGGGTTAGGGTTAGGGTTAGGGTTAGGGTTAGGGTTAGGGTTAGGGTTAGGGTTAGGGTTAGGGTTAGGGTTAGGGTTAGGGTTAGGGTTAGGGTTAGGGTTAGGGTTAGGGTTAGGGTTAGGGTTAGGGTTAGGGTTAGGGTTAGGGTTAGGGTTAGGGTTAGGGTTAGGGTTAGGGTTAGGGTTAGGGTTAGGGTTAGGGTTAGGGTTAGGGTTAGGGTTAGGGTTAGGGTTAGGGTTAGGGTTAGGGTTAGGGTTAGGGTTAGG
>NC_138158.1:38200-64820 GCF_964199315.1 Orbicella franksi | reverse complement strand
TAAACCCTAACTAACCCTAACCCTAAAACCTTAACCCTAAACCCTAACCCTAACCCTAACCCAAAACCCTAACCCTAACCCTAACCCTAACCCTAACCCTAACCCTAACCCTAACCCTAACCCCTAACCCTAACCCTAACCCTAAACCCTAAACCCTAAACCCTAAACCCTAACCCTAACCCCTAACCCTAAACCCTAAACCCTAACCCTAACCCTAACCCTAAACCCTAAACCCTAACCCTAACCCTAACCCTAACCCTAACCCTAACCCTAACCCTAACCCTAAACCCTAACCCTAACCCTAACCCTAAACCCTAACCCTAACCCTAACCCTAACCCTAACCCTAACCCTAACCCTAACCCTAACCCTAAACCCTAACCCTAACCCTAACCCTAACCCTAAACCCTAACCCTAACCCTAACCCTAACCCTAAACCCTAACCCTAACCCTAACCCTAACCCTAACCCTAACCCTAACCCTAACCCTAACCCTAACCCTAACCCTAACCCTAACCCTAACCCTAACCCTAACCCTAACCCTAACCCTAACCCTAACCCTAACCCTAACCCTAACCTAACCCTAACCCTAACCCTAACCCTAACCCTAACCCTAACCCTAACCCTAACCCTAACCCTAACCCTAACCCTAACCCTAACCCTAACCCTAACCCTAACCCTAACCCTAACCCTAACCCTAACCCTAACCCTAACCCTAACCCTAACCCTAACCCTAACCCTAACCCTAACCCTAACCCTAACCCTAACCCTAACCCTAACCCTAACCCTAACCCTAACCCTAACCCTAACCCTAACCCCTAACCCTAACCCTAACCCTAACCCTAACCCTAACCCTAACCCTAACCCTAACCCTAACCCTAACCCTAACCCTAACCCTAACCCTAACCCTAACCCTAACCCTAACCCTAACCCTAACCCTAACCCTAACCCTAACCCTAACCCTAACCCTAACCCTAACCCTAACCCTAACCCTAACCCTAACCCTAACCCTAACCCTAACCCTAACCCTAACCCTAACCCTAACCCTAACCCTAACCCTAACCCTAACCCTAACCCTAACCCTAACCCTAACCCTAACCCTAACCCTAACCCTAACCCTAACCCTAACCCTAACCCTAACCCTAACCCTAACCCTAACCCTAACCCTAACCCTAACCCTAACCCTAACCCTAACCCTAACCCTAACCCTAACCCTAACCCTAACCCTAACCCTAACCCTAACCCTAACCCTAACCCTAACCCTAACCCTAACCCTAACCCTAACCCTAACCCTAACCCTAACCCTAACCCTAACCCTAACCCTAACCCTAACCCTAACCCTAACCCTAACCCTAACCCTAACCCTAACCCTAACCCTAACCCTAACCCTAACCCTAACCCTAACCCTAACCCTAACCCTAACCCTAACCCTAACCCTAACCCTAACCCTAACCCTAACCCTAACCCTAACCCTAACCCTAACCCTAACCCTAACCCTAACCCTAACCCTAACCCTAACCCTAACCCTAACCCTAACCCTAACCCTAACCCTAACCCTAACCCTAACCCTAACCCTAACCCTAACCCTAACCCTAACCCTAACCCTAACCCTAACCCTAACCCTAACCCTAACCCTAACCCTAACCCTAACCCTAACCCTAACCCTAACCCTAACCCTAACCCTAACCCTAACCCTAACCCTAACCCTAACCCTAACCCTAACCCTAACCCTAACCCTAACCCTAACCCTAACCCTAACCCTAACCCTAACCCTAACCCTAACCCTAACCCTAACCCTAACCCTAACCCTAACCCTAACCCTAACCCTAACCCTAACCCTAACCCTAACCCTAACCCTAACCCTAAACCCTAACCCTAACCCTAACCCTAACCCTAACCCTAACCCTAACCCTAACCCTAACCCTAACCCTAACCCTAACCCTAACCCTAACCCTAACCCTAACCCTAACCCTAACCCTAACCCTAACCCTAACCCTAACCCTAACCCTAACCCTAAACCCTAAACCCTAACCCTAACCCTAACCCTAACCCTAACCCTAACCCTAAAACCTAACCCTAACCCTAACCCTAACCCTAAACCCTAACCCTAAACCCTAACCCTAACCCTAACCCTAACCCTAACCCTAACCCTAACCCTAAGTAAGCCTAAGTAAGCCTAAGTAAGCCTAAGTAAGCCTAAGTAAGCCTAAGTAAGCCTAAGTAAGCCTAAGTAAGCCTAAGTAAGCCTAAGTAAGCCTAAGTAAGCCTAAGTAAGCCTAAGTAAGCCTAAGTAAGCCTAAGTAAGCCTAAGTAAGCCTAAGTAAGCCTAAGTAAGCCTAAGTAAGCCTAAGTAAGCCTAAGTAAGCCTAAGTAAGCCTAAGTAAGCCTAAGTAAGCCTAAGTAAGCCTAAGTAAGCCTAAGTAAGCCTAAGTAAGCCTAAGTAAGCCTAAGTAAGCCTAAGTAAGCCTAAGTAAGCCTAAGTAAGCCTAAGTAAGCCTAAGTAAGCCTAAGTAAGCCTAAGTAAGCCTAAGTAAGCCTAAGTAAGCCTAAGTAAGCCTAAGTAAGCCTAAGTAAGCCTAAGTAAGCCTAAGTAAGCCTAAGTAAGCCTAAGTAAGCCTAAGTAAGCCTAAGTAAGCCTAAGTAAGCCTAAGTAAGCCTAAGTAAGCCTAAGTAAGCCTAAGTAAGCCTAAGTAAGCCTAAGTAAGCCTAAGTAAGCCTAAGTAAGCCTAAGTAAGCCTAAGTAAGCCTAATGCTCACTCACCTGTGTTTCTTTCTCTTTTTTCTTTGTTGCTTTTCCGCGTTTCTTGGTCTTTTTTCTTCTTTCGGTGACTATGACTTTCTCTTCCCCACTACTTACCCTGCTCCACCACCCCACCCACCTCCATGCGAACTCATTTCCATATATATCGCATATCATAACAATGGTAACATTAGTGGTACATTTCATTCTGTCCCACTTTCAAACTACTTTAAGAACAACCTTTTTTCTTTGCAGATACAATGGATGCTCACGCTGATCACAGTCTTTAGGAACTTCAACAGTTAACAATTACCAAAGAAAAAGCATCCATTTCATATTCTTTTCCTTTGCGTTGTCTCAATGTTTTAATCTATCGTGTTATCTCAGCTCAGAAATTACTTATCCTCAATAACGAATCGGTGAGGCAAATCACGAAACAAAACATTGCTACGCGTTGACTAGCATATGTCACCTATTAAAAACAAACCTTAAATTCGCAGTTCTTGTTTCATGTTCAACAACATCGGAGTCGACAAACTATATACCCCTGAAAAAGAACAACGTAAACATAAGTCGCGTCTCAACTATCTGAAGACAAATTGTTGTTATTCGACATGAACAGCACTGCATGTTCATCCCCTTGACATTCGTCGCTTCATTCCATAAAATCTATACGCTGAGAGACTCATCAAATAAAGATATCAAGAAATGGGTCAAAATATATTCTCGCAATGTGCTACTTTCATTGAAGAAGTCACTTACTTCGATCACTGACAGCCACGAATAAATAAACGTAAGCAACTACCAAGTTCTTCCGCTCAGCCCACAAAACAACCAACACTTACTCACTAGTGAATTGATTTCACATAATTTTAAGGCAAATTGAAAGTCATTATTAAACTTATTATTCATAACCAGTCTGCCAAATTTCAACGATTTTTACCGCAGCAAACGCGACAAAATTCACTTTCAGTTATAAGATAAGCGTCAGCTTCAAACTTGAATAAAACCTACAAATTGACAAAGACTTCCATCAAAAACCAAAACATATCTACACATTGTAAAGTATCTGGTACGAACTAAAAAATAAATAAAAGTTTTACTTCAGCAATTCTTCAGCAATTTTTAACCACAGCGAGTATATCAACTACATACGCCTGAATTGAAATCATATAAACAGAATTCGTTTCTAGACTATCTGAACATGCATTGTTGTCATTCCACACTAAAAATACTATATGTTTATCAACATCATATCCGCCGCTTAACTCCATATACTCTATAAGCTTACAGCCTTATTATTCAAGTCCTCAAAACAAAAAATGGGTTAAATTTTTTTCTGCCAATGTCATATTTCCATCACCGACTTCTGCTCCTAAGATCACTGACAGCCGCGAACGAATTCAAGAAACGAGACACATTTCCGCTCAACACACAAAACAAACTCCAATTACACGTTGCCGTATGCCTTGCAAACAATTTTCAACTATAACACAGACTTCTATACATTGATTTCTCTTCGCTTTCAACAAACAAATCGTCTGCAAACAAAAGCCGATAGCTTTTGCTTCATTAACATATGGGTTTGAGAGGGTACTGTCAGGTATAAAATAACGCAACCACAACCTTTTTTATGTTATAAACTCTTCACATTTCACGAAAGGCTAATACGATAACCAGAGCTCTCCATTCCACAATGGCACATCATAACATCGACTTCAAAATACATTTCATGACATCGCGTTAAACCTATGGAAGTTTATCCATACCACCAATTCACAACTTTCGTCTAATAGATAGTTTTACGCAACATCCGACAAGCGAAGTTGTCGATTCCTCAATTGCATAAAATTACTACGACTTACAAACATTTCACGAAGTAATGTTGCCATTACACAAGTTTGTCGATTCCACAGACACATTCCATTCATCGGAGACATAATTTTATGACAAATACAACAAGCAAAGTTTTGTCCATTCATTAACAATGACTCAGAAATTTCTAAGGCGATGGCCTTGACCAAATGGAAGAAAAGTTCACCACCAACAAAAGAGGTGTTACGCAAAGCATCTGTCACGCAGTGGAAACAAACAGGCCTCGGCTAAAAATCATAGGAATGAAGCCCTTCCCAGCGTCCTTTCTGTTACTCGATTTGACAACATGGCTGTTCTTTCGAAAGACACGCGAGTAGTTCCAGTTATTTTGACTTCGCTTTTCACGAAGATGTTGCCATTATTTCAGGTAAGTAACCTTGATATCACACCTTCGTCTATTCATTGTTCATCGGCAGATTGCTATGTGCAAGTCAAGTACGCGATATCTCTATTTTATGACATTTCAAAATCTGCGTTACAAGCCTTCTGCAAAGACGGCTTAGACAAGCTAAATAAATTCATTCGTAGTTACAATTATGCTCGAGTAATTCCTATCTACGATAACTATCAGAGTTCTAAAAACGTTGGTACAAAAGTTTTCACCAAAGTGACACTAAGTGACCCACGATTTGCAATCTTATCGAAGTTTCCAAAATGAGACAAATCGAGACTTTCACAATTCACCTGTTGTCACATGCTTTAACACAATGGCAGTCATGCGAGATATCAAAAGGAACGGACTTCTTCTTTGCGTCACTTTTTATCACAACAAGTAAACAAAACATTCTCTAGGCTGCATACAGCTCAAAATGAGTGACGAACTATTTCCTTAACTCTATTTCCACTGCTAAAATACCTTGTTTCTATAGTCATGGCATTTCATAACATCTAAAACCATAAACAATTTACGACACTCATACTACGTATTATCCCTTTCCTAGTTTTTTCATCTGAGGGTTTCACTTCAGTTATGTGCTTAGTACTGTGATTTCCTCTCTCTAGACTGTAGAAGAATTCAGAATTGCGTTCACCCTGTTAGCAGTAGCAAACTTTGATTCACAAAATAGCCTCGTTAGTTTTGAGCGACAATAACTGATTCTATTGAAAATTTACATCGTCAAATGTACACGCATTTTCTCCTTATAGATCGACATAGATTTTTCCTTGAACATTACACAGTTCCTGTTGCAACATTTCTCCGAAACTACAAAGTTTCCCCAATAAAGATTATTATCATTAATTATTATTAATAGCTTATACCACTCCTCACTTTTCTCTCAGGTTTCTAGTGTCATAATTCCACCTTTTGCGTTCGTTGTACACTCAATACCTCTAACCTCCACAGACAGATTCAACTCGATAACTGTTCCTTTGCTATGTCTCAAACCATAACAGAAAAACATTTTGCCTCCCAATTCCGTATACCATACTTTTCCAACTTCACAGGAACAACAAGTTTCTTGCAAAATATAACTTAAAATCTATCCATATGCAGCTATCTAAAAACTTGTCTTCCTATTTGCACGTTCTTGAGACACCTTGTGTTTATTGTGAACAAACAAAAAGAGTGTAACCTAATGACAATAAGACAAATTTCTTTACCTCAGTAAACTTTTTAGCATGAAATCAGACAGCATAATGATACAAGACCTTGTGAGCAACTCAAACAAGCTGAAAGCATTCAACAAAAACAAAACCATGCACTTTTCAACACACACTCACAATATAATATTACACATAACATAGCCTCATTGTTGAAAAACAAATCATTTCTTGCTGAGCACATTCTAAATTTGGCTGCTGAATTTGACAGTTCAAAAGATGCAATTTACATGCCTCACTTAAACAAGCACTGCATCTTAGGCGAGAGAAAAATTGAAGTCTAACAAACACAAAACCAGACAACCGGCATGCAACATTTAAATGTTTCTTTTACAATTATTTCATGGCTTCCTTTACAGAGCTGACCGTCAATGCATAACTTCTCGTACTCCAGTTTCACTGTGCATCCATGTTTCCTAGCAACTCTTACATGAGGTAAGAGCGATTTCCTGATGTCAACAATTTCTTTTGGGAAGTCCTTTTGAACTCCAAAATTTGTTTCATCAAGGTTCAGAGCCTTGAAACACTATGGTGATCAGACTCACAGTCTACAGAAGCAAATTCTGATGCCCTTTAGCTGTGCTAAAACGAGTTGCACTCATAAAAATTTGAAAAATAAGACCCTGAACTAAACTTCTTTCTCAAAAGAAGAAAAATTATGGCAAAAAAATATAAAAGCTCAGAGTTCAAAACACAAGAAATACAAGTGCAAATCAAGCGACCAAGTGTGTAGTGCAAATTTTCCGAGAGGACACAATTATCAAAAAAGATAATATACCCTCAATTTTTCCAACAAGGGATTCAAAAAGTGGCAATATTGTGTACCCGGCAGACACTTCAAGTTTGCTGCGGGACAAATCATGTCCAACCGGGAAAGACAATAACTAATCCACCTCAACAGTGAGTGTCGATAGCATGAACATTACCACCACCACAGTTTTATTTAACAACAAGAATTTCCCACTGCAAAGCAAATCAGATAATGACAACGTGTTCGTGCAGCAGGGCTTTGATGCGAAAGAAACCAAGAATGCAAATGCAGGCATGACATTAACAGAGTGTCAAAAAAGATAAAGTCACTTGACGAACAATGAAAGATTCAAGATTTGAGGCAAATAGGTTCATACTTTTTGACTCTCATATCAAGTTTTCCACCGGCTTGCCTGATTAGAAAACATTTCTTGTCTCACACATTTTTCTGACATTCAATTTCATTACTATAATAGTTACTCCAGTGTTATGAAACATCCATCATATGTTCTGTCCAGAGGAAGACTTTGTAATCTTGTTGAGATTGAGGAGTCATTTTTAACAGTAATAACAATGATTATTACACAAAAATGTTTTGTGCCTAGGTGACTATATTATTTCCAATGCATGAAATTCTACCTTGCAGTGTATAAGAAGTGCATATTTTTTTATCAAGGGTTCCAGATAATTTTTCAATCCAGGTTGTCATAAAAGGAATTCTCACAGGTCAATTCTGCAAGGGAACTTGATTTGACAGTCCTTGAAGCTTCTGTGCCAAGATATTAACAAGAGATATACTGTCTATTCTACTATTGCTCACGATTGTATTGCAGCATACTTTAAAAGCATTGATGAAATTTTTCTTCTTTCTGATTAAAAAACACTTTGAGTTCTCACTCTCTCGAACACAGGAATCGAGAATACAAACATTGGCTTATGCATATTCTTCCTGGAACTGTATTTGGGCAACACGAGCCCCAGTCACTACAGATAGTGGTTTCAAATTACCTTCATCATGGATATTAATTTGCAACAGACAAAGTCCAGAAAGGCTAACTTGTTTCACAATTTTAATTCTGACAAGTGTCTCTTGCATGTTTCTCCCAGACATTTTCTGTCTGGGCAAGCTACATAAAATTGGTCACTTTCCAGAAAGTCACGTCTACATTTTTCCACAACAGCAGAACTGTCACTTGCACAGCACTTTGCAACTTCAACTTCAAATATAATACCTCTGTGAAAGTTCCTAAAATATTTAGCAGCTTCTGCTTTCTTATTTCCCATGCAGTACCGAGTTTCTTGAAACTCCCTCTTCCTTTGCAGACCAGTTACAGCGGGTGTCTTTGATGATGTCATCTTTCCAATTCTCTCACTGAACCACTCAGAACTTCTTTATTTTGACACAATTGCATTGAGTCACGAATGTAAACACAACTCTTATCTACAGAAAAACTTTGTTTGTCTTGGACAGATTTAAGTCTTAATATTTCAGATACAACTTTGATGAAGCTAAGTAATCACACAGCTTGGTTACTCGTTCATTATCAACTGACGTCTCTCCGTTCGGTCTTCAATTGTAACCACAGCTCACCTCCACTGGCGAGTTACGTTTTCTTCCTCCCCTTTTGTCTCGCTGCAGAAGATGCTTTTCAAACACAATTTCTTGAAGTGGAATTCTTTTCATGAGCTCTTTCTCTCGATCTTGCGATGCTCTTATAAACCACCTGTGTGCAGCTGATTGCCTTGGTAAGCTCAAAACCACATGACATAGCGGCTTCCACCAGTTTGAAGGCAAAAGCAGCAACATGCTTGCAAAATCCTCGTTTCCCAGCAGCCTACCAGTGGTCTATTGCAGCCAGCCTTTTTCAAGATGTCTTAGCGAAAATGATTGAACACGCATAAAGCCCTTCACCAGATCAAACACTTTTACCTTGTTTCGTAGCGGGCCGTGTGTAGCCTTCAAGAACAAACATATGTTGTTGTGGTTCAGCAAAAGGTTCACTCGCATGGTTTTCCTAGACGTTTCAACCTTTTTTGTCTTTAAGAAGGCCTAAACTTCCTTTACATACTTTTCATCGGGAGTAAGCTCGAAATACTTCTCCAAAACCGAGTGGGAGATCGTCTCAATGCCTCCCAGCGAAGACGTCCAGCCGTTCTACAGAATATCATAACCGAGTGTTTCTCTCTCCTTTTCCTCGCACAATTCCCAGTCTGGGTTATTACGAAATCTATCATCCAAGGCCATTTTCAATACATAACTGGACTCTAGTAAGGCACAAAAAACCAACTTTGAGACAATGTATCTAATTAACAAACAATTAAAAGATCGACTCAGACATCTCGAAACAGCACTCACGCAATCTACGACTTACTTGCGTCAACACTCTTTAAAATTGAGTTGACTTAAATTTTGGCGTTGTAGACACTTTAACCATCTTATGGCTTCAGATTTGGTGAGCTTTCCGATTTCTTTTTTTTAACTTGGCCTCTATAATTTCGTCTTCAGAGAGACGGACTTCTAACACAAAAGCCGCCATCTTGTCTGTTTACGTATGTTAATTTCTTACATGAACCTACAATGCACTGCGTGATGCCATCTTTTTTGCTTGCGGAGCGGTTGGCGCTTTGTTACTATTCAAAGACTGCAAAGAAACAATTTCCTAACTTCAATGTAAGCTTAATTTTCCATTGTTTTGTCACCTGTATGCACTCTTTGTGCCCAAGTTCCTGTGTTGTTTTTTATTAAGTTGAATCGGACTGAATGAGCTAACAACCGACCCTGAACTTAATTCACAGATCGGAGTCGATTCAGTGTCGGATATCAAGAAAACCAAGTTTCATCTTTTTTCACGGCTGTAGTTAAAAGGTAAGACTTCCGTTTGCACTTATTTTGCTTGCTATCATTTTGACGCCAAAAAATTGATGACTTTCTCTTGACAAGAGAAACCTGTTTTCGTGTGAACATAAAGCCGATGCTCAACATTACACTTTTGTGACCTTTCCCAGTGTGCACAAAAAATTCTGTAGCCAGGGCATCAAAACAATTGCCTGCAGAGAACAGCACAAGAGCAACATTCCTTCCATGACACAACAGCTTTTTACAAACTACTAATTTATAAGAAATTCAAGACTATGGATTGTCATTGTCACAAAATCACTTGCACGTAAGAAACTTAAGGTAATTCCATCAAAGTATAACTCACAGAAGATTCACTTTCAAACTTTACCTGTCGGTTGCTTATTTCAAGAGAACTTATAGTTTCAAACAAAAAAGTTGGGTCTTGGTGTTCGCTAACGAGGACATTCAATGAATCCCACAATTCCTTAAATTATCTGTTCTCAGAAACATTTATATTTGAACCATTCACTTTTGCGCTTTGTGAGAGCAGAACAAAAAGTAGAAATTTAAGTGAGAAAAACATCAATGGATGTACTGCATCAATGTTAAGGAACAATTTCATGTTCCTTTCATGATAAAGATACCCATATTTAGCCCAAAGGCATTCAATATGTTTCAGGCACGCAGTGTTCCAGAGAGCACATATTAACTTTTCCGAAAACTTTAGCCACGCTCTCATTTTCAGTGATAGTATTTTACTCTGCAGTAGAAAATAATCTACATCTTCATTGCATAGAAAGAACGTCATCACTGCATTTTAAATGAATAAAAAATCATTTGGTAAACAATACTTGTTTCCAACGAAAAACGATGATTTGTCTATCGTAAGCCACGTGGTTTAGCAAAAGCCACCATTTTTTGTTATTTTAGCATAAAATAAAGGTTAAAGTTGGCAAGCAACCTTAGTTTAGATGAGCCCACAATCATCTCTGTGGTCTTCGACAGCATATGCCTTTCCACATTTAGAAAGCGCTATTTAAGGATAGCACGCCATGCAATTAATCAGTTTCTCCCTTCTGGGAGTCCTGCAAGTTGTCACTTGGCTTCAAGTTTACATATGCATGCACTCGTAAGAGTGCAAAATGACACCAAAAAATCATGGGTAGTAGGGATGTGCAATGCAATTCTGAAGAATCGCCTTAACCTTATAGCAAAATAGAAGTTTATTTCTGAAATGCTCTAAGTGGATTTCTTGAGCAGATTGCTTGCCAATTTATGGGCAATTTTGGCCAGACAAAGTTTGTTTGATGCAAAAGTTATTATTTTTTATTTATTATTTTTCACCACATAGAGAGAGAAACTATTATAGTAAATACAGCGGCAGTAGCCACAGCAAAAATGGAAAAATTTGTAACTGCTGGGTAAATAGGATCTTTTTGGAATAACCACACCTGTGAGACAAACAAAGTTGAGGCAATTTGAGAATACAAATCCAATTTTTTTTAAAATCATTTCGTGTTTCAGACCAAAGATCAAAATACCCAAATACTCTCATGAGGTTTCCAAAAATAACAATAGTTTTTTTTTTTTAAAAAATTGATTACCTATGTATGTTGTGACTGCTGGGTATCTAGCTTCTTGAACAACCATGTGTGCGAGTCAAGAATTTCACGGTATTCAATTAGCATTTCTAAATGAGTATGACTACTCTCACAGGCTTTCAATTGTAATTTTTGAAGATATTATTCCATATGAGTTGACTAGGCAGTGAGAGCAAAATTACTGTTTCCCATTACGAATGGATCAGACCTTAATTTTTCTTGTGTTGTGGTAGGGATGCATCGCTTTCAAACAATACCACAAGAATGAATGTAGCAATGTTATTTGCCTTCGGTGTCGCACAAAGCGCTTACATGGTTTCAACAAGTAGACTAATCGAAATGCTGTGTATAAATATAGTTAACATATGGTATGCTGCTTAGCTATCAGGGACGTTTTAAGGCTGTTGGGGTAACACATGTTATGAGCCTTACGATTATCTCTTTTTTTGATCAGTACTTTGCTATTTAAATTTATCAGTGCTTCTGAATTTGTCTCTGGCAATTTCTCTTTCCTGGGGTCTTTCTTGTAATATCTTTTGATTAAAATTGGCCTTCTACTGGAATGCATCAACATCTACATGAGTTAAGTCGGTTAAAAAAATCTTTAGACATGACATCCAGTAGTTGATGTTACCGGGAAACATTTTTGTGCATGCCGTATGCATGGATACCAGCATCCTCTATGCCATCAGCTTTATAATGTAACACTACAAACTTCAGGAGCCGATAGGATCAGTAGAATTGCAGTCAATTTATAATCAATTACCTTTCAATGCAGTTTGAGTGTTTCTCAGTAGACTGTTCTGGTTTCTGGATCGTTTACTCCAGGGTGCAGCCATGCAATGAAGTTGACATGTTGTACATTTTATACTTAAAAGATAATGTTGTATTAGCTTAAACGCAGTTGATGCTTATTCCAGCAGTATTTGTTCACTCAATTTTCTCACTAATTATTGCAGATAATGTCTCTGGCAATTTCTCTTTCCTGGGGTCTTTCTTGTAATATCCAACACCGATGTACTCTGAAAACCATATGTGGCATAGGCTCCCTGTTAAAATGTCTTCATTATTATTGTTATCTTGTCTGTCACTCATCGGTTTGAGATAATACAATTGAACAGTAATGTCCAGATTTTGTTCTGGTGTTGATATCATGTGCCCACTCACAGACTGCTACATCCATGCACCAATTAGCTTCATCATCTAATTTCACACAAACTCAACACACTTGCAACCATGACTTTCATTAAAACTGATAAGACAACAACATATCTATTGTTTTCCTTTCATTCTCAAAATGGCTTGGTCTTATTTTCATTTTCACATTTTTTTGTCTAATCATGTTATCAATTATCTGTTCAGTTACAGGAAATGCAACCTTTAGCATGAACCAAACATTGCTTACAAAATTTTCCAGGTTGGCATGCCTTTTAACCATGTCCTGTATTTGCTGCCCATTTATTTTACCTCCCTCTCTTTAAAATGCTATATTGGCCACAGCAACCTTGTGGATACTGCAGCTGTTCACAGGAAAATCAAAAACATGTGAAACAAGTAAGTCAATTGTGAAAATTATTATCAACACACTGCATATTTTCAATAAAAGTTTAAAACAAGTCTTAAGAGCACAGTTATATAATTAATGGAGCATGACATTCTAGGCCCCCACTGGGCTGTCACTGTTATTATATGTGCATTAGTTAAATGTGATGAAACCGCTAGTTGTCTTTCTTGTCTCGAAAGAACATTACTTAGGCTTTCATGAATACATGTTGCAACACTGTTTAGTTAACAATATTATATACCACATTTTGTACAGGTAATCTTTTAAGTATCTCCATTCATGTCTTGTTCAAAGCTATCAAAGCTGCACAAGATATGACTCTATACTTGCTATGCAACATAATTCACAGTTGGCGTACACCCAGACAGCTGTCTGGCTATAAAGAATTCAAGCTTTAATTTTAGCATCATTTGTTAGCTTTGTCACTATTGTAAGTAGTTGTGGGTTTCTGGTGGTGTCTTTCAAATCGTGGTTTCCTGGCAGTGTTGGCCAGTAGTGCTGGGGATATAGGTAGTAGGCTTGAGTAAGTCACAACTGTCCACACTCTGGTACGATGCTGACCAGAGGTTTCAGCTCATAGTGTAGTTTAGAGTTAGACTTTGCCTTTTTGCTGACTTGTCTGACGCAGCATGCGTTTCACTGCTAGGGAGATAAATTGGCCTTTGGTCACGCAATGGAAGTTATCTGTCATGCTGATCATGGAGTGGTGGCCTCCCTCCCCTCCCCCCCCCCCCCCCCGCTTACGCCATTTATTGTTCTGTTTTGTTGTTTTTTTTGCATTCGCCTATTACAAGCGTTTGAACATAACTTTCTTGGAACTGCAACATTAACAACACTTACATGTCTAAAGCTTCATGACGCCTTGAAAATAAAAATTTCCTACTACCTAATCTGGCTATCTTGAAACATTACTAATTTTTTAAAACAAATCTTTCAGGCTGTAA
Organism: Orbicella franksi; assembly: GCF_964199315.1. Lineage (NCBI taxonomy): Eukaryota > Metazoa > Cnidaria > Anthozoa > Scleractinia > Merulinidae > Orbicella > Orbicella franksi. The sequence continues at coordinate 50,908 of NC_138158.1, read as the reverse complement.
TTTTCCATTTAAGGTAGCAATTTTTGTTGTACAAGGCTTGTCCTCAATGAGCAATGTTTCCCTTTTTTCATCACAAAAGAAACACACTATTCCCTATGGTAAAAGTCATCAATCAGTTAATTATAACTTTTCTTATATACTTATCTAATACGGCACAGTAAGTAAGTAATTAAAAGTAGGATATACGTCCAACTTTCAACATGTCTTAAAAATCTGAATAATTATTATAGAACAATTTCAATTGAACAATAATGTCCAGGTTTTTGTTCTGGTGTTGATATCATGTGCCCACTCACAGACTACTACACCCATGCACCAATTAGCTTCATCATCTAATTTCACACAAAACATGACTTTCATTAAAACTGATAAGACAACAATATATCTATTGTTTTTCCTTTCATTCCCAAAATGGCTTGATCTTATTTTCATTTTCACAATTTTTTGTCTAATCATATTATCAATTATCTGTTCAGTTACAGGAAATGCCAACTTTAGGATGAACCAAACATCGCTTACAATGTTTACGTTCACTCAATTCCAAATAGCACTAACCATCATTGAAGATGCCCAAACAAAACGCAAAGGGGTTCACGTCAAGAATTTTGTGGTACTTCCAAGAACCTGTCTTTTGCAAGATGTGAGACACGTGCCTAACTGTTGCTGAAAAGTCCACAGTGAGAACATTCCAAAATGAACTTGTAAAATGTTTCATACTATGTAATAGATGTCCAACAGTGGCAATTAAATGTAGACATGATGATAGATGCAAATGCAGCCATAACACTACTGGAAGAAAGAGCTGAAAAAATTTTCAGGCTTTGAACAGGATTTGAACCCACGACCTTTGCAATACAGGTGCAATGCTCTCCCAACTGAGCTATCAAAGCCACATGAGAGCGATCATGTGTGGGTTGCCCTTTCATGTTCAGTGGAAGTAATACTCAGCTCAAGTATGTAACTTCCTTAGAAATAGATGTCCAACAGTAGCAACTAAATGTAGACATGATAATAGATGTGAATACAGCCATAACACTACTGGAAAAAAGACCTGAAAAAATTGTCAGGCTTTCAATGGGATTTAAACCCACGACAGTTGCAATACCGGTGCAATGCTCTCCCAACTCAGCTTTCAAAACCACATGAGAGTGGTCATCTGTGGGTTGGCCCTTTATGTTCACTGGACGTAAAACTCGGCTCAAGTATGTAAATTCCATAGTAATAGATGTCCAACAGTAGCAATTAAATCTAGACATGATGATAGATGCAAATTCAGCCATAACACTCCTGGAAAAAAGACCTGAAAACATTTGTCGTAGGTTTGAAGCCTGTTCAAAGCCTGAACATTTTTTACACTGTGATGACACGTATCGTTGTCGATAAGAGTACAGACCATGGTGAACCACATTCAATTTGTTAAATTCAAGGTCAATAGCCTCCTTGTAACTTATATTGTATCATTTACCTAGGCATAGTTCAATGTTACTCTGCAATTGTTGTTCTCAACAGAGATCAGAGTATGGACAATTGATTTCCTGATGGATATTAAAAACTGGTGTTATAACCAGGAGCTGTGGAATTGGAATGAAAGGAGACAGTCCATCTTCATATGCTGTCTCTACAATGTTGTAGCTTTGAGTATGCTTGTTGAATTTTCTGTTATTTCTAAATATCAATTATTTTCTTTTATGTTTTGGAAAACTTTTCTCCAAAATGTTCTAATTTTAGTGTATGATTGTTTAATTCTGCATTTCTCATCTGCCAGTTTTAGGCTGTAATATAATGTTGATAATATATTTTAATTAAAGATTGCTTTTTGTGGTTTTGTTTCTGTAATTAATGTACAGCTATTTGTTTGTGGTCATCTGTTTTGTCTATTGCATGTCTCATGTTATGTGCCTATCTCATTTTGATACAATGACTGGTTCAAAATAATCACTTCTGTGGTTGTCCATAATTACTGACTGATTATTGATGTTTTCCGAAAGGACAGCCCAATTTGTCAAGACATTTAAGACCCAAGATAAACCCTAAATAATAGTAAACTCAGGGGTTTTTTTTTTTCAAATACTGTGAAAGTCTTAAAACTTTTTCTCATTGAGTTGACTTAAATTTTGGCATTCTAGACACTTTAACCATCTTATGGCTTCAGATTTGGTGAGCTTTCTGATTTCTTTTTTTAACTTGGCCTCTATAATTTCGTCTTCAGAGAGACGGACGTCTGACACAAAAGCCGCCATCTTGTCTGTTTACGTATGTTAATTTCTTACATGAACCTACAATGCACTGCGTGATGCCATCTTTTTACCTCATGGTATCTACTTCATACCATGAGGTATAGTGATGGTTGGATTGGTCACTCCATTCCCGTTAGACAATTAATTTATGCATTAAATCCGCATTAAACATGAATTAAACACGTTTCCCCCTGTCCCCCATACTAGGTTTGGTTTTGTCACAAAGTCGTGTTTTTGTTTTATGTTCATATACGTGGGGGGAGGGGTTGGGACAAAGGTGGCAGTACATGTTTACAAAATGGCGTCTGTTGTGTCGAGCCCGACGCAAAAATTGTCAAGGCGAGTTTTCCTTCCTTTCGCTCCATCTTTGATCAAAGTACACTTTTGAAGACCTCACAAACGAACAGGAAATGTGCTCAAGAAAGCTCGGGTGGAAAGAAATGGGTTTTAAAGTCTTAAAAGTTACGATGTCTTCAAGATACATTTGGACGACGAGGAATAGAATGCACAAAACGAACTATTCGGAATGAATGCTTTATGGTGTGGGGAAAAAGGTAAGCTGCCCTCCTTCTACTATATTGCATTTTGAATATTCTAAAAATACTCGCAGGACGTGTGATTTAAAATAAAATGCGCTTTTAATATTTCGCAATTCGCTAGGAAGCTGTTCGGAAAATGTCGCATGACAAAGGAGATCGATGAAGCTTTCGTCAAGTTCCCCTCTCGCTGGGACTTAAATGCCACAACTGTGACAAGCTATAGAGTTTGAATACAACTGCCAAACAAATGCTAAATACAATATACGCCAAATAACAAATACCATAACAAATACAAAATATCAGACAACAACTAAATGCCAAACAGATGATCTGTTACCTGCTGAATACCACCTGAAATACACCAAGATCAGGAGCAATTGATTATCGAAGGTAATCCTACAATACCCGAGCAGTTTGAAAATCAAAATAAAATACCAGTTCAGTTTTCAAGTAATTGTCAGTACAGAAATGCAGATAAAAATGTGAATGTATGGAATTCTGCGCTACCATTGTCTCCCATCCTCAGTTTAGAATGACACGTGAAAGAGAACCCTCCAGAATTTCTCACTAAATGGTTACCAGACTTTCTATAATAATAAAATAAATGTCGGTGAAATTATACATTAGAAATTAATGTCACGAAATCCTCCAAGCTGAAGGCTATGTTGTGTGGATACCATCGTTGTCATTTCTTAGAGTGATATAGAGGTTTAAAATTCATCATTTTCTCAAAGAAGTATTTCATTAGACAAAGTTTAAGTTTGTGTATTTTTTGAACAAGGACTCCAAAGCATAACAACTTACCTTTGTTTTGTATGATAGCTGAAGGTAGTATTTTCAGAAAATTAAGGCAGCTCCAAATGAAAATGTAACATTTTTTGAGCAGAATCATATCATTGAGTGGAGATATGGAGTCAAATCCTGGTCCTGCAAATGAGTATTGCATATCAGTACCTTTTATATCACCCACAAATTCTGTCTGTTTATTAGAATTCAGATTGTCTCAGTTAGGCAGAACTGCACTTGATGTTGAAGGAGGTGGTGATTGCTTTTTTAGGGCTGTATCACATCAACTCTATGGAAATCCTAGTAGTCATTTCTATGTGCGCAGTGTTGGCATTCAGTATTTAGTGAATCACCCTGAACAATTTTATAGAGAGTAAAACTGAGCATTCTTGGCAAGGTTATTTGGAAAGAATGTCATGTCAAGGAACATGGGCTGATGCTATCATAATTCAAGCTGTTGCCAATTGTCTTAATTTATCAATTCATATTGCTGAATCAAATCCAACTTTTTCTCCAGTTACTGTTGTTGAACCAGTGAATGTTACAAATGCCCTAGCCATTTACATTGGACACCTAGATGAATTTCATTATGTTTCCATAGTAGAAAACAGAACAATGGAGATAAGAGACAACAGCAAACAAACAAAGAAATGCAAATGAAAACAAACCAGTTAATAACAGTGAAAAACGTAAAGCTCAGAAGAAAATACATGAGAGAATACATGAAAGACAGAAGAGCTGATGATAACTTTAGAATAAATGAGAATCAAAAACGAGTACAAGGCTGCAACATTAATAGCAAAACATGTAGGAACAAGAAACACCAGGCTGCTAAAAGAACAAAACTGAACCCAAAACATGTCAGAGAAATTGAGCAGCGCTCCTTCAGAAAATGAAAATCAGACAACCCGCAGCACATAAGGCAAATAACCAAACAGTCAGCAAGAAAAAGACAAAAGGCTGAGGTTCTGGCTGGTGTATCGCTACTAAGATGTAGCAGTCATGAGTTGCAGCCACAAGAAAACAAGTACAATGCAATTTCTATGATAAATTTGTTTTACAAAAACATTGCATGTGGCCCAGAATATGTATGCACTTGTTGTGGCCAATTGTGGTTCAAGTGCTCTGTAGTGAAATGTGATCCAAACAAATATAGGGCATGTTCACTAGACATTTTCGAGTCCTGTCTTACTGGTTTTAAAAGTGTCAATGACACTGAATGGATCTGCATGACTTGCAATAAAAAAAAAGTCTAAAAAAGTCTGAAAAAGTAATTGTCTAACTTGCAATAAAAAAGGTCTAACACAAGGCAGGTTACCCATCTGTTCTAAAGCCAACAAGATGGGTTTCCTTATAAGCCTGATGTATTGAATTTCACATCACTAGAAGAGCGACCAATATCACCTCGTATACCTTTTATGCAAATCCATGAACTATCTAGGGGTGGTCAATTGTCTATTCATGGAAACACTGTCAATGTGCCAAGTGATGTAAATTCGACTGTTCATTGTCTCCCAAGGCCAAGAAGCAAATCACAGACCGTTCCAACAAAACTTAAAAGGCGACTTGGTTACAAGCATCACTATCAGTTTCAGATTGTCACACCTAAGAAAGTATTCGATGCAGCCAAATATCTTGTAGACACTAGTGAATTATTTAAAACTGAAGGCATAAAAGTGCAAAATGCATGGGTAGATGGCATAACTTCGCAACCCATGAAGAGTGGGGTGAGTTTGTTCAAAACCCTAACACATCCAGTGCTGATGTGCAAACTAATGAAATCTTCACAAATTGTCAAAACAATATTTGCACTGCTGATGTTCATAATCCATACAGAGAAAAAGACACTAAAAGGATTACCAGTGTTTCCTGTCAAAATGTCATATATCTTAGATGAAGACCTTATTGCTATAAACATGCTCAACTAATGGCTGCTTATTAACATGATGCACTTTTGAACTTAACACCTTACAAATGCAGCACTTCTTAGTTCCAAAACAGGCAAATGACAGCACTTCATAGAATAATTACCACATACCATGAGGTAGCTTGAAGGAGCCTTTGATTTGCTTGCAGAGCGGATTGGCGCTTTGTTACTATTCAAAGACTGCAAAGAAACAATTTCCTAACTTCAATGTAAGCTTAATTTCCCATTGTTTTGTCACCTGTATGCACTGTTTGTGCCCAAGTTCCTGTGTTGTTTTTTATTAAGTTGAATTGGACTGAATGAGCTAACAACCGACCCTGAACTTAATTCACAGATCAGAGTCGATTCAGTGTCAGATATCAAGAAAACCAAGTTTCATCTTTTTTCACGGCTGTAGTTAAAAGGTAAGACTTCCGTTTGCACTTATTTTGCTTGCTATCATTTTGATGCCAAAAAATTGATGACTTTCTCTTGACAAGAGAAACCTGTTTTCGTGTGAACATAAAGCCGATGCTCAACATTACACTTTTGTGACCTTTCCCAGTGTGCACAAAAAATTCTGTAGCCAGGGCATCAAAACAATTGCCTGCAGAGAACAGCACAAGAGCAACATTCCTTCCATGACACAACAGCTTTTTACAAACTACTAATTTATAAGAAATTCAAGACAATGGATTGTCATTGTCACAAAATCACTTGCACGTAAGAAACTTAAGGTAACTCCATCAAAGTATAACTCACAGAAGATTCACTTTCAAACTTTACCTGTCGGTTGCTTATTTCAAGAGAACTTATAGTTTCAAACAAAAAAGTTGGGTCTTGGTGTTCGCTAACGAGGACATTCAATGAATCCCACAATTCCTTAAATTATCTGTTCTCAGAAACATTTATATTTGAACCATTCACTTTGCGCTTTGTGAGAGCAGAACAAAAAGTAGAAATTTAAGTGAGAAAAACATCAATGGATGTACTGCATCAATGTTAAGGAACAATTTCATGTTCCTTTCATGATAAAGATGCCCATATTTAGTCCAAAGGCATTCAATATGTTTCAGGCACGCAGTGTTCCAGAGAGCACATATTAACTTTTCCGAAAACTTTAGCCACGCTCTCATTTTCAGTGATAGTATTTTACTCTGCAGTAGAAAATAATCTACATCTTCATTGCATAGAAAGAACGTCATCACTGCATTTTAAATGAATAAAAAATCATTCGGTAAACAATACTTGTTTCCAATGAAAAACGATGATTTGTCTATCATAAGCCACGTGGTTTAGCAAAAGCCACCATTTTTTGTTATTTTAGCATAAAATAAAGGTTAAAGTTGGCAAGCAACCTTAGTTTAGATGAGCCCACAATCATCTCTGTGGTCTTCGACAGCATATGCCTTTCCACATTTAGAAAGCGCTATTTAAGGATAGCACGCCATGCAATTAATCAGTTTCTCCCTTCTGGGAGTCCTGCAAGTTGTCACTTGGCTTCAAGTTTACATATGCATGCACTCGTAAGAGTGCAAAATGACACCAAAAAATCATGGGTAGTAGGGATGTGCAATGCAATTCTGAAGAATCGCCTTAACCTTATAGCAAAATAGAAGTTTATTTCTGAAATGCTCTAAGTGGATTTCTTGAGCAGATTGCTTGCCAATTTATGGGCAATTTTGGCCAGACAAAGTTTGTTTGATGCAAAAGTTATTATTTTTTATTTATTATTTTTCACCACATAGAGAGGAAACTATTATAGTAAATACAGCGGCAGTAGCCACAGCAAAAATGGAAAAATTTGTAACTGCTGGGTAAATAGGATCTTTTTGGAATAACCACACCTGTGAGACAAACAAAGTTGAGGCAATTTGAGAATACAAATCCAATTTTTTTTAAAATCATTTCGTGTTTCAGACCAAAGATCAAAATACCCAAATACTCTCATGAGGTTTCCAAAAATAACAATAGTTTTTTTTAAAAAAATTGATTACCTATGTATGTTGTGACTGCTGGGTATCTAGCTTCTTGAACAACCATGTGTGCGAGTCAAGAATTTCACGGTATTCAATTAGCATTTCTAAATGAGTATGACTACTCTCACAGGCTTTCAATTGTAATGTTTGAAGATATTATTCCATATGAGTTGACTAGGCAGTGAGAGCAAAATTACTGTTTCCCATTACGAATGGATCAGACCTTAATTTTTCTTGTGTTGTGGTAGGGATGCATCGCTTTCAAACAATACCACAAGAATGAATGTAGCAATGTTATTTGCCTTCGGTGTCGCACAAAGCGCTTACATGGTTTCAACAAGTAGACTAATCAAAATGCTGTGTATAAATATAGTTAACATATGGTATGCTGCTTAGCTATTCAGGGACGTTTTAAGGCTGTTGGGGTAACACATGTTATAAGCCTTACGATTATCTCTTTTTTTGATCAGTACTTTGCTATTTAAATTTATCAGTGCTTCTGAATTTGTCTCTGGCAATTTCTCTTTCCTGGGGTCTTTCTTGTAATATCTTTTGATTAAAATTGGCCTTCTACTGGAATGCATCAACATCTACATGAGTTAAGTCAGTTAAAAAAATCTTTAGACATGACATCCAGTAGTTGATTTTACCGGGAAACATTTTTGTGCATGCCGTATGCATGGATACCAGCATCCTCTATGCCATCAGCTGTATAATGTAACACTACAAACTTCAGGAGCCGATAGGATCAGTAGAATTGCAGTCAATTTATAATCAATTACCTTTCAATGTAGTTTGAGTGTTTCTCGGTAGACTGTTCTGGTTTCTGGATCGTTCACTCCAGGGTGCAGCCATGCAATGAAGTTGACATGTTGTACATTTTATACTTAAAAGATAATGTTGTATTAGCTTAAACGCAGTTGATGCTTATTCCAGCAGTATTCGTTCACTCAATTTTCTCACTAATATTATTATTACAGATAATGTCTCTGGCAATTTCTCTTTCCTGGGGTCTTTCTTGTAATATCCAACACCGATGTACTCTGAAAACCATATGTGGCATAGGCTCCCCGTTAAAATGTCTTCATTGTTATTGTTATCTTGTCTGTCACTCATCGGTTTGAGATAATACGATTGAACAGTAATGTCCAGATTTTGTTCTGGTGTTGATATCATGTGCCCACTCACAGACTGCTACATCCATGCACCAATTAGCTTCATCATCTAATTTCACACAAACTCAACACACTTGCAACCATGACTTTCATTAAAACTGATAAGACAACAACATATCTATTGTTTTCCTTTCATTCTCAAAATGGCTTGGTCTTATTTTCATTTTCACAATTTTTTGTCTAATCATGTTATCAATTATCTGTCCAGTTACAGGAAATGCAACCTTTAGCATGAACCAAACATTGCTTACAATGTTTGGGTTCACTCAACCCCAAACAGCGCGAACCATCATTCAAAGATGTCCAAAACAACACAAAGGGGTTCACATCAAGAACTGTGGTACTTCCCAGAACCTGTCTTTTTCAAGAAGCCAGACACATGCCGAACTGTTGCTGAAAAGTCCACAGTGAGGACATTCCAAAATGAACTTGGTAAAATGTTTTATGTACGTAATAGATGTGCAACAGCAGCAAATAAATGCAGACATGATGATAGATGCAAATGCAGCCATAACACTACTGGAAAAAAGAGCTTAAAAAATTTTAAGGCTTGAACGGGATTCCAACACACATCCTTTGCGATACGGGTACAATGCTTTCCCAACTGAGCTATCAAAGCCTCATGAGAGCGGTCATGTGTGGGTTGGCCCTTTATGTTCAGTGGACTTAATACTCGGGCTCAAGTATGTCAATTCCATAGTCAGGGCTCAACTTTCAGGAAAGAACCTTGGGGTGAGCTGGCCCCCAAGTTTTCAGATTTAGTTGCCAGCAAAAGTATATCATTCAGTGAAAAGCATGGAAAGTTAGTCGCCAGTGAAAAAAATGTGGTCACATCGGCAACCACACCAGTCGCAATGTCGAGCTCTCATAGCAATAGATGTCCAACAGTAGCAATGACTCTTTCCCAAACTTTCGTCACAAATCACAGCATTTACATGAAAAGTGACACCTTATGCATTCTCATTCCCATTTTCCTCGCACTACGCTACGAACGCTTGGGACCATTAACCCCCATTTGGCGACCAAATACAAGGACGAAGAGGACAACAAACGGCTTGCATTTTTAGACCCAGGCTTTCCCATGGAAGCCTGAATAATTAACCAATCAGGAATGTGTATTTTCTTGCAAGTCAATTTGGAAGCAATCATAGCTCAAGAGATGAAGAGGATTTCTTTGCATGTTTTCTTGCCTGTTTTCTTTTAAAGTAGGGTGGAAACATTTGCAATTATTCAAGTTTATTCAACTTACTGTTGTTTACCACCCTGTTAAGTGCCATGGTATACTGAGCTTTGTTTATATAAACTGGAATGCTCCTGGAAAGCTGGAATTTTTTTTCTCGACTTTTTTTTTAATTAAAAAATTTGGTAAAAATTTTAGTAATTAAATGCGTGTTCTTTTTTCCCAAAGGCTGGAAATTGTATTTGTCACTGTTTACATCTCAAAATTTTCCAGGTTGGCATGCCTTTTAACCATGTCCTGTATTTGCTGCCCATTTATTTTACCTCCCTCTCTTTAAAATGCTAGATTGGCCACAGCAACCTTGTGGATACTGCAGCTGTTCACAGGAAAATCAAAAACATGTGAAACAAGTAAGTCCATTGTGAAAATTATTATCAACACACTGCATATTTTCAATAAAAGTTTAAAACAAGTCTTAAGAGCACAGTTATATAATTAATGGAGCATGACATTCTAGGCCCCCACTGGGCTGTCACTGTTATTATATGTGCATTAGTTAAATGTGATGAAACTGCTAGTTGTCTTTCTTGTCTCGAAAGAACATTACTTAGGCTTTCATGAATACATGTTGCAACACTGTTTAGTTAACAATTATATACACATTTTGTACAGGTAATCTTTTAAGTATCTCCATTCATGTCTTGTTCAAAGCTATCAAAGCTGCACAAGATATGACTCTATACTTGCTATGCAACATAATTCACAGTTGGTGTACACCCAGACAGCTGTCTGGCTATAAAGAATTCAAGCTTTAATTTTAGCATCATTTGTTAGCTTTGTCACTATTGTAAGTAGTTGTGGGTTTCTGGTGGTGTCTTTCAAATCGTGGTTTCCTGGCAGTGTTGGCCAGTAGTGCTGGGGATATAGGTAGTAGGCTTGAGTAAGTCACAACTGTCCACACTCTGGTACGATGCTGACCAGAGGTTTCAGCTCATAGTGTAGTTTAGAGTTAGACTTTGCCTTTTTGCTGACTTGTCTGACGCAGCATGCGTTTCACTGCTAGGGAGATAAATTGGCCTTTGGTCACGCAATGGAAGTTATCTGTCATGCTGATCATGGAGTGGTGGCCTCCCTCCCCTCCCCCCCCCCCCCCCCCGCTTACGCCATTTATTGTTCTGTTTTGTTGTTTTTTTTGCATTCGCCTATTACAAGCGTTTGAACATAACTTTCTTGGAACTGCAACATTAACAACACTTACATGTCTAAAGCTTCATGACGCCTTGAAAATAAAAATTTCCTACTACCTAATCTGGCTATCTTGAAACATTACTAATTTTTTAAAACAAATCTTTCAGGCTGTAATTTTCCATTTAAGGTAGCAATTTTTGTTGTACAAGGCTTGTCCTCAATGAGCAATGTTTCCCTTTTTTCATCACAAAAGAAACACACTATTCCCTATGGTAAAAGTCATCAATCAGTTAATTATAACTTTTCTTATATACTTATCTAATACGGCACAGTAAGTAAGTAATTAAAAGTAGGATATACGTCCAACTTTCAACATGTCTTAAAAATCTGAATAATTATTATAGAACAATTTCAATTGAACAATAATGTCCAGGTTTTTGTTCTGGTGTTGATATCATGTGCCCACTCACAGACTACTACACCCATGCACCAATTAGCTTCATCATCTAATTTCACACAAAACATGACTTTCATTAAAACTGATAAGACAACAATATATCTATTGTTTTTCCTTTCATTCCCAAAATGGCTTGATCTTATTTTCATTTTCACAATTTTTTGTCTAATCATATTATCAATTATCTGTTCAGTTACAGGAAATGCCAACTTTAGGATGAACCAAACATCGCTTACAATGTTTACGTTCACTCAATTCCAAATAGCACTAACCATCATTGAAGATGTCCAAACAAAACGCAAAGGGGTTCACGTCAAGAATTTTGTGGTACTTCCAAGAACCTGTCTTTTGCAAGATGTGAGACACGTGCCTAACTGTTGCTGAAAAGTCCACAGTGAGAACATTCCAAAATGAACTTGTAAAATGTTTCATACTATGTAATAGATGTCCAACAGTGGCAATTAAATGTAGACATGATGATAGATGCAAATGCAGCCATAACACTACTGGAAGAAAGAGCTGAAAAAATTTTCAGGCTTTGAACAGGATTTGAACCCACGACCTTTGCAATACAGGTGCAATGCTCTCCCAACTGAGCTATCAAAGCCACATGAGAGCGGTCATGTGTGGGTTGCCCTTTCATGTTCAGTGGAAGTAATACTCAGCTCAAGTATGTAACTTCCTTAGAAATAGATGTCCAACAGTAGCAACTAAATGTAGACATGATAATAGATGTGAATACAGCCATAACACTACTGGAAAAAAGACCTGAAAAAATTGTCAGGCTTTCAATGGGATTTAAACCCACGACAGTTGCAATACCGGTGCAATGCTCTCCCAACTCAGCTTTCAAAACCACATGAGAGTGGTCATCTGTGGGTTGGCCCTTTATGTTCACTGGACGTAAAACTCGGCTCAAGTATGTAAATTCCATAGTAATAGATGTCCAACAGTAGCAATTAAATCTAGACATGATGATAGATGCAAATTCAGCCATAACACTCCTGGAAAAAAGACCTGAAAACATTTGTCGTAGGTTTGAAGCCTGTTCAAAGTCTGAACATTTTTTACACTGTGATGACACGTATCATTGTCGATAAGAGTACAGACCATGGTGAACCACATTCAATTTGTTAAATTCAAGGTCAATAGCCTCCTTGTAACTTATATGGCATCATATACCTAGGCATAGTTCAATGTTACTCTGCAATTGTTGTTCTCAACAGAGATCAGAGTATGCACAATTGATTTCCTGGTGGAT
>NC_138158.1:25000-38000 GCF_964199315.1 Orbicella franksi | reverse complement strand
ACTAAAAACTGGTGTTATAACCAGGAGCTGTGGAATTGGAATGAAAGGAGACAGTCCATCTTCATATGCTGTCTCTACAATGTTGTAGCTTTGAGTATGCTTGTTGAATTTTCTGTTATTTCTAAATATCAATTATTTTCTTTTATGTTTTGGAAAACTTTTCTCCAAAATGTTCTAATTTTAGTGTATGATTGTTTAATTCTGCATTTCTCATCTGCCAGTTTTAGGCTGTAATATAATGTTGATAATATATTTTAATTAAAGATTGCTTTTTGTGGTTTTGTTTCTGTAATTAATGTACAGCTATTTGTTTGTGGTCATCTGTTTTGTCTATTGCATGTCTCATGTTATGTGCCTATCTCATTTTGATACAATGACTGGTTCAAAATAATCACTTCTGTGGTTGTCCATAATTACTGACTGATTATTGATGTTTTCCGAAAGGACAGCCCAATTTGTCAAGACATTTAAGACCCAAGATAAACCCTAAATAATAGTAAACTCAGGGTTTTTTTTTTCAAATACTGTGAAAGTCTTAAAACTTTTCTCATTGTTATGGTAACTATTCGGTCCAGAGTCTATCAACTTAGCATTAAACAAGGACAATGCCATGTGAAACAAGTCCACAGTCAGTATAGAAACTTTGGATTACAGTATTGTTTTAGTTTTCTTTGAAAAATGTTATTCTTAGGCTCAACTAGACCCAAAAATCAATTTTGAGCCCTGTAATACAGATAAAGTGGTGGGGTAGCATGTTTCAATAGCTGTCTTTTTTTAAATATTTGTCTCATACTAAGAATGAACTGTAGTGTAAATGGGCCTTGAGTATGAGCATAATAATCACTGTTTTACTGCTTCAAAATTTCTCAGTGAAATTATTGTTTGATGCCCTATTCTCTCCAAGGACAGACCAGGATATTCATTTTAAAGAGAAGTGACCATTTTAAAACTTTGGTGTGGTATGGCTGCCTAGTGTCAACTTTTAATATTTAAAAAATAGAAGACATGTACCGTGTTCTATCGAGTTATAGAAACACAAGTGGAAGTTTGAGACAACAAGAAATGCTGTGGGAACACAAACCGCAGGCTGCTAATTCTGTGTTTCCATCGAGGTATAGAAATACGATTTTTAACCAATCAGCGCACGTGTTTTCTTAGTACTGTTTTCTGAAACATTATGACATACTTTTAGTTATTGAAAGATGTATAATTAAGTGCATGTAGTGTGTTACTCTAGTGAGCAATCATTCCTTGTGACTAACCATAATGCCCTCATCATTTAGGTAAATGTCTTCTGCGCATAATATATCAAGGACCACCCTTTTGGGATATGCATATCCTAGTTGGAGTGCTTTTTAGGTTTGGTCATCAAATTGAGCTTTCTCTTTCTCACATTTGTGAACTAACTAGCTATTATAGTGGAATTTTGTAACTATACAAAAACAATATTAATTGTCTCGGAAAAATTAAAATGATTTGTAACCATTGGATGTAAGGCCTGTGTGTTCAAAAATATAAGAACCTGTTCAGCCTGACCGCCAAAATTCTAGGTTCTTATATATGGGTTTTTACTGTATTCCAAATTACACAAGAGCCATTTTCACCCCATTGACCAGAAATGAAAGAGTACACAATTACTGCACTATAATCACAGGCAATGATACATATATTACATATGTTGACGCAGTGCACAAAAAGTCAAATATATTCTGATTAAATAAACTCTGTCTCTTCAGTTCACTGTAAAATAATAAAGTACAATTTTCAAGCCACAAGCAAAAATGTAAACAGTAACATGCAATTTCTACCAGACCGTGCCTTTGTGACAAAATCGCCTCCAGCTGTGGAGAGTAGCACATAAGATAAGCTACTTTTATTTAAGTTATTTTCTACACGTAGCATAAGTCCAATTTTCGAAGCATTCTCATACATGGTCTTATATACGGCTAAAATTGTAACGCAATCGCCAACAGTCTATTGTCACGTATTATAAATCGTATTCAACGTGTGGGCCACCTGTGATAAGCTCTGTTACCTGGGTTCCTACTTACTTTTCTCATTCCTTTTTTCCCCTTTCTAAAAAGCGATGCCAGTGACCCCAGAACTCCCAGCCTTCCTCTATTCATCAATTATGTGTTCATGTCATTTCACCATGTCCATCCATGTTTATTTACACCCGGGATTTACGGTAATCCATAACTGGGCGCATAAATTATGCGTAACGCAACGTTTCAATTCAGCTCTCTTAAATTCTCCTGCCCGTTTCTCGTCTAAAAATTTTTGTCACCGTTTGAATCATTCGAACATTAATACGTATAGATCAGTTTTTGGATTTTCAATAACTTCTTTTTCGGCGGTGGCATACAGTCAAACCTTCAGGAACTGTGCTATTTATAAAATTAGGCTCTCTAAAGAAAGACGTTGAATGTCAAATGAAGGTATTGTTTTTCTTTTGATGATTTTGAATGTTAATGCGTATGTAAATGTTATTCTTGAACGTTCCTTACGCGCAAATGAAGGTCATATTGGTGTTAATGAGAGTTTATTGACCATAAAGAAAGAAATTTGGACACAAATGAATGTTTATTTTCTGTAAATGAACAGCAAAAGGTGTAATATGTCGACATCGTGACTTTTTATAGACCACAACAGCAGGGACCTTATACAAACCACAACGGCAGCGAAAAAGTCGGAAAACAAAGGGTTTAAGGTGGCTGAACACAGTTTTTGATACCTGTGTTTCATTCACCTTTTTCTCTAAAAGCCCTTGATCCCTCGGTCGTCAAAAATGGCAGCAAGCTAGTCAACAACACAAACTTTGGTTTTTTGATGGTTAAGCTGACGTATGTGCCGTTGCCATGGCAACATGAATAAATATAAACAGGCCTTTAAAATCGGTTTTGTTTATTTGCAGAAAATATAGTCATTAGATTTTCTTTAAAATTTGCATGCAACAAGCTTGTAACGATTCTCACAAGTTAACACCATTTTGCTGATAATTTAACAGAGAGATCTTTAGTTATCCCTTGTTGAAGGTTCACTGGAATATCTAGAATTTCCTTTGTCAAAGTTCAATTATTTTTAATACTCCAGTTACTTATTTCCTAAAGTATTTTCGAGCCAAATTTCGTGAAATTCTAATGAGTGGTTCTCGAGAAATAGGCGTATTTCCGAGAGTGCAATTTTCATTAAATCGCAATTTTTTGACTTACTACGCATGCGTTGCATTTAGCTGGGTTCTTTCGGTAAGAAAAAAAAAGCTGAGAATTGCTGGGTCCTTTGCATCGTTACCTTTTCTAACATATCTTTGTAATAAAAGACTAAAGCCATTAATACACTGCGTTTAATTATAGAGAAAAATAGCACACATAATGCGGGTGTTGAGTAAATAAAATGATCGCTCTATTGACGGCACGTTTGTTTTTTGCAATCCTTGAGCGCGCGCTGAATTGCATCAGCAAAAGCGCGTGCGAAACTGTGTTCGGCCACCTTAATGAGTCGCACAATGGTTCTGCACGCGTTATAAATCTTTGTACATTTCCTAGCCAACCTATGCAAAACAAACAACTTCACCACGGGGGCATTATTTTTATCAATTGCTTTCTTCACGAATTTAACTGTAGCTAGTATTTCTCGACATATAAGTGAGAAGATTCTAAAGAATTTCAAGTTTCGAATACGCGTCACCATCATCCTTGCGTGAGATGTCCAACTCGCTGTGATTGCGGCCAAAAGAACTAGCGCTGAATAGTAAATTGCGAATTTGCATAATTTCCGACCTCGTGAGGTATACCCAAATTTTCAAACATACTTTCCTGGAAATTTCCGTTCTATTTGATTTTCTGAATTTTCGGCTGAAATTGTTCGCTTTTCGGAAATTCAACAATTTCCGGATTTTCTGGGACCTTTCCCTGGAAATTTCCGTACCATTTGTCCCCGTTTCGAAAATTTCGGAAATTTTGGTACACACTAGTACCTAAGGAACAACTGGTAAACAACAACCAACTCTTCAACAGTTGACCACGGGAACCTCATTTCGAAAAGGAATGAAGTACTCTATTTAACACAAGTAACAGGTTTCCACTTACACAGTTAAAACGTTTGAGCTTACCTTATCGTTGCATTCATTTGCTTTTCGTTGGTTTTCCTTAAACGAACGGTGCAAAGCTGTGTCATGTCGAACAAACCTTGCAGTAGACAACAGCAGCTACAGTGTTAAACAGATATATCAAAGTTACCTTCAGTTTACCGTAAACTAAATGTTAGCAACAAATTTGGTCAAAAGTACGATAAATAGAACTGACCTCTACACTTGGTTTTTAAAATCTCCCGCGAGCAGAATCCTTCAGCTTTTCTTCTACCCAGAGTGCCCCGCGTGAATGCGTGCTCCGCGGTTTGCCTCAAGGAAAGGAAAATAGGCACACTTTGTTCTTCTTTACATGACGCAAATTTTGTTTCTCGCTTCGGTTCAGACCTGGCGTTGCTCGTTCACAAATCTTGAATTTGCCTGTTTTTTTAGCTCTCGGCCTGCTGTATTATAATTTCTGGTGGAAAAATGCAGCAGGAAAGGCAGGGGGAAATTGAAGATGAGGTCTCGATGGAAGAAAGTGCTGGACCATTGCTTTTCAACAAACTCGAGGTACAACGACAATACGCTTCTCAAAGAGTAGCTTATTTAAAGCCTAAACTCCCAGATATTGGGACCAATAACCTTCGAGTTAATGACCTAAGTTTACCTTAATCCGTTGATATATCACTCGTTAAATTTTCTGCTACAGTCAAACCTGTATATAGCGGTCACCCTGTGTATAACGGTCACTGAACAACTTCCCAAAAATCGTCCCCTATATTTACTGTTAAGTTGACCCACATATAGCGGTCACCTGTATATAACGGACGCGGTCACCCTTTAGACTTCCTGAATCCACAATTTCATTATCTTTTTCCTGCATATAACGGTCAGGAAATTGGGTGACGATTAACGAATAATGACAAGCTTTATTCATGTGCTCGTTGAATAGCAGCCACCAAGGCAGGGGCCTCACAAAAATACAAATGTTAGTGCTAAACACAGTTACTAATACATGAACACACTTATTAAAGTTAAAGGAGAAGGTCACTCCAAAAACTGTGTATTTTTTTCCATCACCAATAAAAAGTTCACATTGAGTTGAGTTACCCACCATCGTTTTAGCCTCTGAAGTACATGCGATCCCAATGAAAAAGAAGTGAAAAGTTTGACACTGGGAGTTGTCATTTTGAAAGGATCTTGAAGGCCAGGCCGTATATCCGTGACGTCATTCAGTCCGAATTGGTGCAAGGCTCTAAGGCTAAAACTCTCCTGTTCTGTTCTAAATTCATTTATTCAGTTGTGAGCTAAAATGTTGGGCCCCTGGCTGTAAAAGCCGAACTGAAAAGGATAGGAAAAGAGGAGTGACTTTCCTTGATTTGCCTGCAAAGACCAAAAAAATTGCCAAAGAAGTGGTTCAAACAGCTATGTTGGGATGAGAGATTCATGCCAAAAAACTCAAAGATGTGTATGTGTGCAACGAGTATTTCACAGACAACTCTTTCAAAACTGAACACCGATTTGAGCTTGTGGTTGGAAACACAAGAAGGAGGTCATTGAAGAAAAATGCTTTCCGACAGTTTTTCAACGGAATGCCCTTGCAAAGGCATGCATTACAAGTAAACGATGAATCGCAAGGAACAAAAAGAGGTAGCTATCAATTATACTTTTCATTTTTTAAAAATATTTTTGCCTGGCAGAACTCTCATTGACTTGATTTGGTAAATGTTATTTCTGCACAAGAAATTGAAGCTCCTCGCTGGATGGGGACTCTAATTTCAAGGAAAATCCTTGGGGCCAGCTGGCCCCTAAGTTTTCAGGTTTGGTCACCAGCACAAGTATTTTAGTCGCCAAAAATTTTCAACCCTTCAGGCTTAATATATTTTCACGAAAAGACACTAAAACGCTCTCTTTCTGTAATAACAGGGAAAATGGCTGAATAAAATTATTTTCTTCATTTACCAGTCGCACCAGTATTTATAAAAAAGCTTCCATGTTGCAAAGTTTGATTCATTATTTTTCGTAGACTAGCGCAAGGTTTTTCGTGTTTTCGTGTTCATTGATGCATAGCAACTGCACCCATTTTTTTTGGGTGAATTTATTAAATTTCTTAGGGTACTGTGGGAACTTCAAATGCCCTGCAGATTTCTTTAAAATTACATATCACACTAACCTGCTTCAGTTTTCTTTTATCGAAAAATCATTTTTTCAATTTATAAATCTTTTGTGTGAGCTGAGAACTCAGAGCGTGTTTTGTTATTAAAATAATTGGCCTTGACAGCCAGGGATGAGTTAAAATACTTACAAATTTTAAATGCTGTCTAATTTGATTTGAAATACATTGGAAGAAGTAGTTAATTGTACATCAGTCCTAGCGATATATCGACAATTACCGATAGCAAGTCGTGCTATAGCGAAATCCCATATTCGCATGTAAATAATATTTTGTCTGAAATGTGATGCAATTTGTTTTCAATTTTATCAACACAATTCATCGTTAATTAAGGATGGTTTTTTTTCATTCACATTATTTTTTGGAATTACAGTTGCTAATGAAAGCAGTGCCACGGTAAAAAATGAAGCTGCAATCTTACTGCATGCTTTATCAAGTAACGATGCCAGTAAACACGACACATGTGATATGAAAAACACACTTGCAGAGTCAATTTTCCTTCCACTGGTTTACGCACGTAAAAGTTGTGTATACTTTTTTCTTCTGTCCAAAATTTATTACATATGCTTAGCTTTCCAACAATGCAAATTACAATTCTCACAAAAAATCTCAGGTACTGATAAGGAATGTCGTCAATTTCACATCAGAGACGTCGATTTCACTTCGCATCTTACATGTAGAGTCACTGCGTATTTCACAAGAGTCCACGTACGTAGTCCATAAGTGTAAAGAAACCTAGGCAAACACATACGAGCACGAGCAACAAGTATCCAAATCTTATAAGTAAAAACACAGACTTGTGAGGTGGAAAGCATCTGCCCGATTTAAACACAACATTGAAAACTCATCAGTTTCTGTGATACCAGAACTCCCTCCGCATTGAACCGCCAGTACTCGTTAAACTGAAGACAAATCAGATCAAAAGCACTAAACTGGGGATTTATTTAAGCCACCAGTTCAATTCTGAGAACAATTTACAATTAAAAATAAACCTCCTCTTCCACTAACTGCGTCTATTACAATTGTACTGCAAAATGTACCTTCCATCTTGGTGACCTACTCCAGCTGTTCTTGGCAACAAACACATTCTCTTTGCATCGGTATGGTTGCACATCTCTCACAAGGACAACACAGAGCATTTTCCAACCAATCAGTCAATTCAACTTGATTATTATCTCCCACGGAATCACTAGCACGTTCTGGCTTCAAGAGCAGCCATACTAAAGCTCAAAAGAACAAACACATTCTCGGACGGAATGACGTCACGGATATGCGGCCTGGCCTTCAAGATCCTTTCAAAATGGCGGCTCCCAGTGTCGAACTTTTCACTTCTTTTTTATTGGGGTCACATCCACTTCAGAAGCTAAAACAACTGTGAGTAATTCAACTGAGTGTGAACTTTTTATTGGTGATGGAAAAAAATACATGGCTTTTGGAGTGACCTCCTCCTTTAATGACATACTACATGAAATCAAGCTTTGGGCTCCAAAATATCATAAAATTATAATGATTTTTTCTTCTTGAAATCCATATTGTTACGTTGAAAGATTTTCGTACACGGAAACTTAGATCCAAGTATCCTGCACCTCCCTTAAAGTACACCACGGACATTTAGTGGGCCTTTTTTAAATCATGTTTATTGTGTTGCTGTTACTTATTATTGTCAATAAAACGTAAACTGAGTGACTATTCTACATAAAAATACTATTTATTGACTTCCAGGGAGGAAACCTGTGTACAGCGGTCACCCTGTATGTATCTGTCACCTGGCCATTTATCAACGGTGACCATTATATACAGGTTTGACTGTATTCGAGGTTTTAGCTTAAAATATTAGGTTATGCAAGACCTGCATGCATAAATTTGTGTCAAAGTTAGCTCGCTTTTATAAGTAAGCTTCATGATGTTTCAATGTTGTTTTTCTCTCTGACACCAAACTCAGTTCTCGAAACGTTACTTAACCATTTTTCTATTTCCTTGTTTTGGACCAGTGGCTAATGCGAGCCTTATACAATATTTTAATTGCTATTAAATTATGGAATGTGTACCAAGGGCCAAAATCAAACCATGTATACTAAGTAATCAAAACTAGACCAAGTGGAGTACCATTCAGGGAGCAATCATGCGAGTAATTTAAAAATAGGACAAGCACAAAGCACAAGGCCAATATGAATTACAAGCACAATTACTCCCTGAATTGTAGGACACGAAGTCCAATTACTAATTAATTGTATCTATGACAAATTGCGAAATTAAAAATGTTTTTTTGACAACTTCTTTTGAGGGCAAACGTATGTAGCGCATGCATTTCATAAGTTTTGAAAACTGTACGAAACATGGCAAAGACAGCCATTAAAGCATGTGCAATTGACGTGTGAATCACGTGGGTATCCAATTACATGTGTCTAGTTACAAAAAAGTTCAAATTGGATACCTGTAATTGGACACCCACCTAATCACGCGCTGATTACCTGGCAAATAGGAGTGCGGACAACCAATCACGATCGAGAATTTTGTTATAGATACTGTAAGTGACTGCATGTCAATACATTGATATTTGGCCAGTTAGTTAGTCAGACCCCATCTAACACAATCAATTAAACACATTTTCATTGTTAATTACACGTAATTCACCTGCTCAAAAGCAAGATCAATCATTTATACCAAATGTGGTGAAAACTTTGAAAATTACTTCATTAAAGGAGCATGGAATAAGTGCAAATGATGTCAAAAAACTACAAGAAGCTGGATTTCACAGCATTGCGTCAGTAGCACACACACCGAAAAAACCCCTGCTTGCTATCAAGGGATTAAGTGAAGCTACAGCTGAAAAAGTGTTCAATGAAGCTTCCAAACTGGTGCCTGTGGGGTTTACAACTGCCACGGAATTCCACCAATGGAGATCACAGCTTGTATATATCACTACAGACTCAAAGGAGCTGGATAAACTAATGCAAGGTATGCCTCATGCAAGAGTGTTATTTCTTACTTATAACGAATAAGTAACTAGCTAAGCAACATGAAAATGTATGGCAGCATGCCTAAACTTGTCTGTCTCACCTTGTATGTTCTGTTCTTTTAACAAATTGTTCAGTCAGATAATTATATGATATTTGATACTGATGATGTAATTTGATGGAGATTCTTGTAATGTCTCTGATGAGTTACATTGTTGTATTATGATAACATTTTAGCACCTTTTTTTAATTAATTTTCACTAATCACTTCAAAGCCTTCAGGAGCTTGAAATGGAACCAGCAAATGAATTAAATTTACGCTACAGAACCTGTATTTCTTTGCTCTGCAGGTGGCATTGAGACAGGAAGTATCACAGAAATGTTTGGAGAACTCTGCTCTGGAAAAACACAGCCCTGCCACACCATGGCAGTAACATGCCAGGTAATAGCTCGTCCATCCTAAGTTAAGTTTATCTGCTGATACATCAAGATCGTGTTCCCAAAGTAGGCACTTAAAAAGAATATTTAAATGGCAAATGACAAAAATTTAAAAAAATCAACCTTTTAATTTTTACAAAGTAGTGTACTTCATTAACTATCAAGCCAACAGTGTTCCCTGGCACTCTCGTATTCCTGCCCTCCGGGAGGGTGCGAAGGTGAGAGACACTAGGAATGAGGTTGCTGTCAAGCATCACTCAGATGACTGTTCACCCATGAAGTTGATGTCTAATGAGTCATGCCTTTGTGTTCAAACCAGCTAAACAAGCTTAACTATAGACAGCAGAAGAATTTTAATTAGTGATTATCGAGGCAGTACTATGTCCCCTACACTAAAGAAATCATCCAGGTCTGTCTAAAATAATAATACTTTGGCAATAAACTACTGGTGCCATTTTTTTTTTTGCTAAATCAAAGATTTTTTATTGGTTGCAACAAAATAAAATTACAATGAACATACTTAAAATAAAATTACAAGTCGAGCATTATCTTACTTACATAGTCACTATAGTTGAGCATAAAGTATGGATAGAATGCATTAGGGTCAGAGGCATCTCATACAAGAATCTTTCTCTTCAGACGACTATCAATGATCAGCTTTTGTTCTACCTTAATAACAAACTCGTCTATGTTTCAACGCTTAGAGTACATTTTCTGATAGTATAAGTAATATTTTGCCAATAATAAACAGTAATTAAATTTCACAATGCTGTTTTCAGAAATATTTATTACTATTCCAAACAATATCTCATGAGACTTTGGAGAGAAAGTACAATTGAATTTTCTATTGAACCAATCGACAAATTTGGTATAAAAGTCTTGGGTAAAATGGTATTGAACAAAGGTATGAAGGACTGAATCCGGCTCTCTACAGTATAAACATTTGTTTTTGTCTTCTAAACTGTAGGGATATAATTCCTTCTTCATTGTAACAGTTAGTCTATGAATCAGCGTAAAGTTAAATTCTCTCAATTTATTTTCACGACTTGTTTGTCCAATAAGAGTAAATTTTTACCTCCAATCAATGCTATCTAATTTTAATTCTTTTTCCCATTTTTTGGTCCAGTGGCAGTACAAGTACTACCATTAATGTAGAGCCAGTAGTAGTCCTTACGCTTCATTGTACACAGGTCAATGTTTAAAGACAGAGTCAAGAAAAACGTTGTTTCCTCAGTCTTGAAACTCTCTCTTGTATTAACTGAGGATCCTGCCTTTTGTAATAGGTGCTTAGGGATTGCCGAAACAACCTGTAAATAACTTAGAAAGTTAGATTTGATGTTCAATTTGTTTTGAAATATGCTAAATGTTAATGGCTTGCCATCATTCTGGTGCCACTTGATCACATTATGCACCTGTGTGGTAAGTTTAAATGGATAGTATGTCATGTTGTGTATTTTCATCCTGTAGCTTGCAAATGACCATGGAGGGGCAGAAGGTAAATGTCTATACATTGACACAGAAGGCACGTTGAGACCAGAGAGACTTCTGGCTGTATCTGAAAGGTATGGTTGGTCATTGATAATTCACAAGAAAAAACATAAGATCGTAAACATTATCATGATAAATTGTTGTTCACTACTGAGACTGGCAGAACAGAAAGATGCAACCAGGGTGATGAATTTGAACATTAAAATTTGGACAATCTTCAGTAGGTACTGCCCAACAGATCACAATTCATTATTGTCGTGAAACTTATTAGTCCACATGGGGTTTTTGTTTATGTTTTGTTTGTACAGAGTTCAAATGACATATATGATTGACAGTTGATCACGAGTATTTTTATATAATATCACATGTGCTTTTATAATTAAGTTAGTTGTGAATACAAGTCATGTAACAAACAAGCTTCAATAATCAAATGGTGTAATAGCCGCGAGATATAAAGGAGGTGATGTTGCTTCTTACTTGCTTTTAATATGTAAACAACATGGTGGGAGCTGCATACAAAAGATCGCAAAGCATGATGTTTCACATGCTGATTACGTCACCGGAAGTGCATTTGAAGCACATATCATCTCATCCCTCTCCACCTGATGAGGTGAGTTATAACAACATACAAAATAACAACACAATGGGATAAAGGAACATAACTATTAGTCAACAACAAAAGTTCCTTTGTTATTAGATCAGCATTGTTCAGCAAAGAGCAAGTTATACATCCAGCCTTTCCAGGGGCTTGCTAATCCTGCCACTCTGAGTTACATAACTGCCTGGGAGTGCGGTGGCTTGATTCTCTGAGGGAACTGAAATCGCAACAGTTGGGTTGGTGGCAGTTTGTACCACAGTTTGTTCATCAGTGTCTGGTTCAACTTCTATGTTGCTCTGACGGGCCAGTCGTATATGGGTTCTAGTGCGTCTCAGCCCTCTTCCAGTTGGGGTTGTCACAGCGTATGATCGGGGGACTCCTGCAAGCTTTTCTCTCACTTCAGCTGGTTTCCATTCCAGTGTCGTTTGATCCTGGATGGTTACTCTTTGTCCCTGTGCTAGTTCAGGAAGTTGCCTTGCAGACCTGTCATGGTAGAATCTTTGGAGCTCCTGCCTCTCCTCTAGTCTGGGGGCGACTACTTCACTTAAGGTGGCTCCATAGGGTAATCATTTATGGCGTTGCACACGCAAGTGTTATGTTTTGAATGCCGTTTTTGTATTTGTATTTACACCCAGTCCTCTCAAACTAATTACATGTAATAAGCAATGATTAAATAGTGTTTTACTATCATCTCTGTTAAAATTATTGGTTTTTGTCTTGAATTAGAAATGCCAAAACAAATATGTTTTTTTACTTTTTTATGGCTTTACTTGCGATTTTCTTGAATTTCCTTTGGTGAAATCTTCCAAAATTTTCACAGCATATCACTTCCTGTGGGACACGAATTTTAAACACGAAAAAAGTAGGGTTTGAAAAGGCAGGTTTTTCGATTTTTGCAAATTTACGTCTTTTACCGCTGCGAAAAAACTGGTCTTATAGATTTCCCTGAAAAACGAGCTCCGACCAAAGTAACATATTAACTACCAATCTGCCAAGTTTTACGAAATTTCACCGAAGGAAACGCGAGAAAATTCACTGTCAGTTTTGCTTGTTGTACTCATGTTGACGTAATAAAATATTGAAAAACACTGACATTTTCCTTTGAGCATGCGCAGATTACTCGAGCTTTCATCCTCAGCGCGCGTGCGATTGTAAAACTATAGGGAGCCACCTTAAGGCATCTCTGGGGATTTTCCTTGGGAGGTTGTCCTGGATTGCTCGACCGAGAAGTAGTTCAGCAGGTGATGGCAGTTTGTGATCAGTGGGTGTGGTTCTCA
>NC_138158.1:0-20000 GCF_964199315.1 Orbicella franksi | reverse complement strand
CCTAATATTTTCAATCCGAATTTCCTTGAAATTACTATTAAGAAGTCCAAAACTGACTCCTTCCGTGAGAGAGCCAAACTCACTATAGCTAGGTCAAACTCTAACATCTGTGTGGTCACCGCCCTTCAAGACTGTCTTCTTCAAACATATGGACAGAGTACCTCCCAGCCTCTCTTCAAATTCACCGATGGGCGCAACCTTACCCGTGCATCACTTACCAACAACCTGCGTACCCTACTCCACATCCTGTGGCCTGGACAGTGCAAACTTCGCTTCACACAGCTTTCGTATTGGCACAGCCACAACAGCGGGAGCAGTTGGACTTCCTGACTGGCTTATCAAAGTCCTCAGAAGGTGGAAATCTAATGCTTATCAAACTTATATCAAGACCCACAAAGAGGCTATTCTTCAAGTACCCAAGAACTTGGCATCGTGCCTTAACTGATAACTACATTAGATACATTGAGAACACTGTGATGTCTCTCTGTAACTATATTTATTGTTGCGTTCATACTTTGTCAATTAATCTCAGGTTCATTCCTATTACTACACGGGCCCCCCAGGCCACCCCTCCACAGGCGGCTGGCCTCGCTATCACTCACCCCACTGGGACCAAGGTCTCTCCATACCTAATCCCTTGCACCTCCTGTGGAGATCTGGCCTGGGCTGCCCGGTTTTTTACTTAGTTTATGGGCCCCACACAGGAGACTTTCTTGTCATACCCGATGTTTGTGGGTGGGGAATTGCTGCCTGCGGCACCCCTTCAGCCCTGTGCGGGAGCCCCGTCAGGAAGGGGACATTTGTTCTCTGGCTGGGTTAACTTGGCCCCATGTAATTATTCCAGCAACAATGTCCTCCTTGCAGTACAGGCATGAGGCACCCCCTCGACATGGCGCCATGTGCCAAGGCCCCCCATCCGGTGGGTTTTATCCGGTCAGTGGGCTTTTATTGAGCCTTGCCAGTACATTCCCTGCCCACTATTGCCCACTACATGGTCTTGTGTCTTTGTTGTGCACCATAGCATGAATTGTTATTTTAACATAAAATAAAGGTTAATATTGGCAAGCAACCTTAGTTTAGATGAGCCCACACTCATCTCTGCGGTCTTCGACGGCACATGCCTTTCTATATTTGGTAAGCACTAGTTAAGGGTTGCACGCCATGCAAGTAATCAGTTTCTCCCTTCTCTGAGTCCTGCAAGTTGTTACTTGGTTTCAAGTGTAACCCCTCCCACCCACCCTCTTATCTTGTCCCAGTTAGCATTTACCAGGACTTCAAACGTTAAAGAAGTTTCTCTCCTGTTGTTAGGGCTTCCTAAGCCCTCAGTTCATTCTTATTAACTTTTGTTATTAACATGCAACTCTAAATAACTTTTAATAAATTTTAAGGGCAGGGAATTGCTGCCTGCAGTGCCCCTTCAGCCTTGTGCTGGAGCCCCGTCAGGAAGGGGACATTTGTTCTTTGGCTGGGTTAACTTGGCCCCATGTAATTATTCCAGCAACAATGTCCTCCTTGTAGTACAGGCATGGGGCACCCCCTTGGCATGGCGCCATGTGCCGAGGCCCCCCACCCCCCCCCCCCCATCCGGTGGGTTTTATCCGGTTGGTGGGCTTTTATCCGAGCCTTGCCAGTACATTCCCTGCCCACTATCGCCCACTACATGGTCTTGTGTCTTTATTGCGTGCCATAACATTAATTTATCTGGTTATTAACTTTTACCAATGCACAAAATAACCAAAAGCACACGAGTTGTCAGCAGTGACTAATAACATACCCACCCAAACCTTCCAAAGAGAAGAGAAAAATAAAGAAAGAAAACAAAAAGAACTAAAATCTAAACAACGAAGCTTGGGTCCACCCCACCTATGCTATCTACTTGCTCCATTACACAAAACACAACACAGGAATGTTAAATGTGATTATTGAATTTTTGCCACATATTCCTTGAAGCATTAAATGATAATTGACTGGTTCATTATGAAAAACTGAAATGAAACACCAACACTTAAGATGTCAAACACTGCAGATGATATCAATTTTATTACACTCTGTTTAGTTTCTTTTTATTTTATCAAGTGTTATCAGCTATATCCCAACATTTTGTGTCTTCCAGATACACTACTTTGTGAAGAATCCAGTTCCAGAGCTTGCCTCAGAGGTTGCTCAAGTTGTTTCAATAATATCAAAGCTACAAATGAATATAGAAGGATTCGAAAATGCATACAACATACAAAATGTGGAAAGGTATTACCGGTACATTTTTTTTTGTTAAGGGAGCCAGAGAATTGTATACTCTCTAGACTTGAATGGACAAAAAAAGTTACAACACTCCTAAAGCAGTAATGAAAGAGTGGATTGAATAGTCTAGAGAAACTTGTATAACTTCAATACATATACCACATGCCCAAGGATAGAATTAACACATGTTATTGTTTTGGAAAACAGCTCAAAATAATTGTTTTACAGCTATTTACACCAATATACAGTTTTATTCCTAGTTGTTGAAAGAGCTTTGCAAATATCAACGTTCCAATTATAACATCACTCAATTAAATTATGTGGTTATCACAATATTACTACTAAATTAATTTTATAGCATACAACCAACAAAATCAAAGAAATAATTTAAATGATCTTTATTTAAAACCACAGCAAAAAGCACTACGAAGAGTATACCAACCGTGAAACCAGCCTCTCCTCGCCTCAAGCAAAGAGGACCAGACTGGAATAGAGGAAGCAAACACAATGAAACACGACGTTGCTAAGCCATGAAGGTAGCACAACTTATTACCTCACCATTTGGTTTTAGATAAACGAATAGCTATAGTTTTTAACATGATTTATATCACAAGTTTTCCCCTTTACTATAATATATCAAGCAAGCCAAATTAAAATAACCGTCTAGTATTGTATCTGAAAGTTTTGTCCTCGTCATGACAATACAAATCAGTGCACAAAGGTCTATGAAGAATAAGACTTAAGCTAACCGTTTTATGGTGTGTTCTACTCTTCTGCTATTTTCAAGTAGCCTAATTAACACAAATACCGTACATTAAACTACCATATTCTGGATAAATTTAACCAGAATTTTGTACAGCAATTGTGTGGTAATGATTGTCCTGACACTTGCAATTACATTTGGCAGATCCCAGACATAAACTTGATGACACAAGAAAGAAATCTGTCTTCACATAATTTGATGATTTCTGGTGAAAACAGGTTTGAAGATAATTCCTATTTTGAAGTTTAAAGAAAAAAATTAATCAGTCCTTTTTCAATGGGGCTTCTTTATTACCTTCACTAAGTTTTCATGAAATAGTGATGGAATTGAAATGATTAACAAAAACAAGACTTAAGGAAATGTGGTAGTATGAACTAAGTGAAGACAACTTTACAAAAGGTTACCATAGTAGTAACCACTTGTACAGTTAGCAAATTATACAAATTATTATACATTGAGCTCACTATCTCTTTTCTGATTGGTCGAAAGCGCACAGTGAATTGTCGAAATCCGCGCCTGTGACTTCATCTCTGCAGATTATACAATAATCATGTCAAAGACACTCAAGGTCACGGGTAATCATATCAAGTTCGCGCGCTTTGTGTTGTCAGTGAAGAAGCAAAAACATGACTTCCATTTTTTTCGTTCAATGTATAATAAAACAATTATTAGATTCGGTTTTCGTGATATCCAGAATAATCCAGGTCTTGGTAAGGGTTATCAGCCTCTGCCTTAGGCTTCGGCTGATAACCCCTACCTCGACCTTGATTATTCTGGATATCACAAAAACCTCATCCAATAATTGTTTATAATTTCAACAATATGCATTGATTACATTATTTCCCTGCAAGAGCACCCATGACAAATGGGGTACTATAAGATAACGTGCATGAAGTTCAAATATTCTATCTTAAGAGAGGATAAAGACACGACCAAGTCTAACAGTGTATGCAGTTGAACCCCATTATTTCGAACTCTTTAGGGAAAACGAAAACTAGTTCAAAACCACGGGAGTTTGGGAATAACTGAAAGTAAATGCTTGAAGAGAAGATCTAAGAGAAATGGGTTTTAGTTAGGAATAATACGGAATATGAATTATTAACCGAGTTCGAATTAGCGGGGACCAACTTTGTAGACGTATTTTTGTCAATGCGTTGCGGCGTTGCCCGGTAATGAAAATGCGAAAGGTGTGGGACAAAGTGTTGACAATTATGGTTCAGTGAACGAACTCATGTGAAAAATTCTGCGTCTCCAATGATAAGGCCCCGTTCACATTACGCCCCAGAAATTTGAAAAGCAACTTTGTTTCTACGGTCATAGTCTTCCGTCAAGCTCTTTCGATTTTATTTGAGGAAAAGCTCGGGCAGGGAAGTCACATAATTTTCGTGACGCAGTCCTTTTCGAAAAGCTCCATCTCCAAAGTGTTTTAAGTTTAGAATAACACGCAAAGCCGGCGTTTCCAAATTCCTCGGGTGTGAAGAGCTTTTTTGGAAAAAACTCCGTTTTCGTGGCGGATTAGTGTGTACGGGGCCAAAGTAAACAGTCTGATTCCATCCGGGCGCCTTTAATTAGTGCATTATTGTTGCCTATATCCATAGTTAGTTGAGGGGACTATGCTTTAATGCATCTAATCGTTTGATTAACAGCAGCTGAAATCTGTTGACCAATCACAGCCGACTAGTTCTAGACATGCAAATTTTTATGCCGCGTGTTGATAAACTGGACACTGCAAGTACATGTCACAAAAGACAATAGCATTCTGGGCGATGGATTAAAATTGTCAGAGGTATTTAGCTACAACATGCCTCACTTTCTCACAGATGTGAGTTACAGTAAGGAATCATATGAGATCAGTGAAACAGACAGAACATACATTTTGGTAGAAAGCCAAAGTCGTGTTCTTCATAAACGGCCGTTATTAAAGACAACAAAGCGAGAGAAATTGTAATAAAAAGAAGTTGAGGAAAATATCATGATTTGCCAAGCCTGGGGTTAGCAGATAATTATTTGCTGAAGTTGGGGGAAATAATTGATATGCGAGACACTGACAAATCACGATATTTTGCGATAACCGAGTTCAATAATGGTTTCATCATTAGATCACCCAGTTTGTTTTCACATTTGAATCTCTCTTTGACAGCTGAGGGAAGCGATTTGCCATTTTTCATACAAGAGTGTGGTTACAATTACGCATGAGCAGAATATTACTTGGAGCAAGTGAGTCGCAGCAAATTACATTTAGACGTTATTACGCGTGAGCAGACCATTATTCGGGAGGCATTAACCTGTAGGTCAAGTAGTGCGCTCTCGCCAAATGAAAAGAAAGGAAACGTGCATCGAACGATCGTATCGTCGCACCGCGCCGGTCATGGAAATCCTGATGGTGAGTGTTTTTTTAAGTTACTGCTTACGTACAAACGTTCGCTGAATCGCGGTTTGGGACAACGGCTGAAGAGTTTTGCTTGCTATCAATAATGGACAAGAAGTAAGGGCCGATTTTGCCGCCTGGGAGAAGCTAACGACAAGGTCAAAAAAAGAGTAAACTGAGCGAATAACTAGAACTAGACGTGGCATAAGTCACTGAACTCAAGAGAAACATCCTTAAAAGTAGTCTCTTTTTCAATGTTCTCTCTAAAAATTGGATAACTAGCCGTAGCCTGAATTTCAGCCTCCCTCCTCCTCCCATGGTCAACACCAGAGAACTCAGGGAAACGGGCCAATTAACGGACATAGATTGCACTTTTCAATTCGTACCAATCGATGACACACGTGTTTTGGTTAACGACCTCTTGACTTTGGTGAACAGCGTGATTGAAGTGTGCTCCGTGAAATCTGTCTTTCTGAAGTTCTTGTCTATTTGTGGATTGTTTAGAGTAGACGGTGACAGGGTGTGTGTAAACGAAGTTAAATAACCTTCAACTTGAAAGCCCACACCCAATACCGAATATTTAAAATTTTGACATGTTTATTAAGGTTGCTGTACTTTTACAAACTTCAAAATTTGTGTTATCCATAGATCTAGGGATTTTTTGCAAGGTGTTTGGGAATAAGAAGTTAAGAACAAGTAACAAGGAAACTAGAAGTAGCTCTTGTCTAGTCGATGGAGGGGATTGTCTCAAGGTTGACAATAGGAAATGGCCGCGTTTTAAAACTGAAAAAACATCCTCCCATTGCAGCTTGACGTTTGCGACTAACATGCGTATATCTTCGTAGTGTAGATGGATCCTCGAAATTTATTATGGCTTTTCAACGGTTGTATTTCAGTACTTCCTGACATTATGTTCGGTTATATCTCCTAACTTTTGTTAATGTATTTAAGTCTTAAATTCCCAAAACATACATTCTGATGTAGTTTCTATCCTATTTTGCTCTAACAGATTCAGCAGAGGAGAGAGTAAAACGCTTTTGTTCCTGGACCTCCGTGAGCTTTTGTTTTATCACAGAGAACTGTTTCGGATCTGTTTCCTTATTTCTGAAT
The DNA here is from genome assembly GCF_964199315.1 of Orbicella franksi. Taxonomy (NCBI): domain Eukaryota; kingdom Metazoa; phylum Cnidaria; class Anthozoa; order Scleractinia; family Merulinidae; genus Orbicella; species Orbicella franksi. The sequence goes on along the minus strand of NC_138158.1, from coordinate 13,521 downwards.
TGCTTCATCCCTGTTCTCCTTCAGTGATTTCTCGTTTGAATAGCTGAGGCGCTGTATTGTATGAAATAGATGAACTTGAGTTAGAGGAACGCAACTCCTCCTCCGAACTCCCGAATGAGATAAGCGGAGAATACAATGGCTTTCTTTGACTAAGCGAGTTAGACACAATTCGAGGACACATAGCACCAACGTTTTCGTAACAAAAGTACGAGATCAAATGAGAATCATTGGATATTCGAATTTTTTTTCTTTCTTCCACTCCTAAGTACCATGAGAAAAACGTTTTCTTACGTGGCATACAGAAAACAACGTTAATCAGTTGAAGAACAACGATGACAATCGAAACGTCCACAAGAACGATATTCACGATCCATACTAACTTGAACAAGTCAATACCCGGAAAAGCGCACGTGACCAAGGTTTGCTTGTGCACGTGACATATGAACAACCCTTGCAGGCTATAATAATTGAGAATGGGGTATGTCAAATAAAAACAAACAATAAGAATGAAGATGCCTAGGTTTAGCATTAACCTTGTAGTGTAAACTCCGACAATAAATTTCCTTTCTCCCCAAAAGTCAACTTGACTGCTTAGATCCTCGAAAAAGATTTCATAACTTTGGTTCTTTCTGGTTAATCCGTGGCTTGAGCTGTCCACTGCAGGAGAGATCTTCCTTGAGATATCCATAATAAGTCTAACAGAAGCACGAAGTATTTCAGAAGCCCAGATATTCCACAAAATTGTTGGAATACAGCAGAGCGCAGCTTGAATGACGAACGCAAATGGGAGAAGTTTCTGATAGATGACTCGTCCTTCCCCTGACTTGATCCCCATGATAGTCACTCCGGGGATTGTGTTGGGCTCACTTCCTGTTGCAACAATGAGATTTTCTGCAAAATCTGTCATGGACATGGAGCAGTAAGCCTTATCGTAATCTGCTTGTGATTGATCGTAGGACAGGTTTACTTTGACGCCCCTGTTGATTGGCTGGCAGACGATAAACGAACCTTCGAAATGAAAACCAGACCAGTTAAATTTATTTTAAGTTTCAGTTTCAGTGGTAAATATGCTTATAGAGAATAAAGAAGAATTCCGAGTGTGGTTTTTAACTTAAGGCCTGGTTACAAGGAGAGAGAGCTACCTTAGCAAGCGGGTTACCCTAGCACTCACACATTTCCTCCTTTTTTTCTTCGTCGATTTTAGAAGGCAGCCAGGGTTACCGGGTAGGTGGGTTATCCTATCTGCGTGCTAGGGTCACCCTGGCAGGCGGGTTAACAGTTTCCCTTGCAAACACTCCAGGTAGGGTTAACCTACCTGGGTTAACTTTCCACTTGTTTCCAGACCCTTTGAGTGTAACCGCGTATTAAGTTGTCCCAGGTTGTAGGGTTACCCTACCTGTGAAATTTTGCTTGTAAACCCGAGCTATCTTTTGAAATTTATTATAAATTTTAGGCGACCACGTGAATGTTTTTGTACTTGAAAAGATAACTAGGCTAATTTTAGCCGTTTCCTCTGGGTGCTTATAGAGAGACGGCTGGAATTCAGGCTAATATTTACCAGTAATTCATCGTCTTTCCTAGCTTAATATACTCGAAGACTGAAATTCTCAGATCAAATATCAAAGAAATGTACAGCAACTGGCGAGGAGATTTCAATGTTTTGAGCTTTAGAGTAAAACGGAGGAGAAAAATCCTTTGACAGAGCTAATATGCCAAACGTCAAGCTAAACCGCACGAAATGAGCGAAACTATAACATCGTGGAATGCACAGATATATACATGTACTTACCGATCAAGTATTCCTTTAAGATAAGAAATAAACCTATGGTAGCCACCGTGTAAACTGACATCTGTCTCACAAGCGAATCGAGAAAGGTGTCAGTTTTTATTTGTCCATCTTTCCTTTGGCCTATTGCTCTTGTGAAATCCATCATCGGCCAGGCCATATTACTTCATAGATCTCGGTGAGATGAACGTTTCTATATATTTTGATCCATGTTTTTAGACCGATTTACTCAACTAGAAAAACAAATCCAGAAGAACAATTCCGGGGTCATCGGAAACCATGGACATCACGTTGAGTAAGTCGCCTTTCCAGATCTTTCGACCTTCAATTATTTGCCGATATTAGCATTGCGGGATGCGTCTTTCTCTCAGTTTTGTTGATCACAAAATGGTCCTGGAAAGTATAATAATGAGTAGCTTCAACTCTCAGCTATAGAGAAGAATGAAGAATTTTGGAAATCAAACGCCCATGGTAGTAATTATGTAGCCGAAAAAGAATTCCCGTTCCCTTCATTAACCCACTGAATCACTATTGTTCGTCGATTTGCCTGGCTGAGTTCTGTAAATTCTTACACCAAAGGCATTTGGTAATACCGCCCTCTACGCGTTAAATAATCAACGCAGTGAACTGTGGTGACTTTTTTCGATGAGATAACGTGAAAACTAAAATACTTCACTCGCTTTGTGGCCTTAAAAATTTGCGATCACTAAACATGACAAAACTCCGGAAAGCTTATGAAGAGACTTATTAATTTTGTTTTTATGGGTCTACTTAACAAGGTTCTTTACGAATATCGTTTCTAAAACAAACAATAACATATTTTAGGATTACAATGATCGATTTGAAGATTTATCAAATTGAAGTGTTGTTCAGAGGCGAAGGCAGAAATTCAAGCTTTTTACATTGACTGAGTTTCATTCCCCAGCCAGTGTTAACAGATAGTTTTCAAGTATTAGGATTGACGCGACTTAAGTGTCAAAGAAAATTTATTTCTTTTCTCCAAAGGAATGACTCCAAGGGTAAAGGTTGCAGGCCATCAATTTTTTGTCTGATCAAACCGAGTTTTAGACGTATAAAAATTTGGACTTCAAATACTAGGGGTGGGAATGGTCCTTCAAAAATCATGGGTCTCGCAAAATTTTTGCCGAATTTTACGGGTCTCGCAGTCTCGTTTTTTAGCGGTTATGTGCGTCTTGCAGTCGCGAAGTACCGATTTGTTTATTATTATTTTTTTTTTATTGAAGTTAAATGACATCACAACATCTTAGAACCTGAACGTCTTGAGTTCGCATTTAAAACACTTTGAAGTCTCAGGTTCGCAAAGAAAAACGCTAATCTCGTCGTCTCGCAAAGTCTCGCATTTAGCATTCGCCACCCCCAATACTTACGGGTTAGACTTACACACCAGTCATGCATGTAACTGATACGCCATTGAAGCGTGTCAAATATTATCTTTCAACGTCTCTTTAATTTACGCAAAAGTAAGACAAAGTAGTATAAATCACTAACAGAAGTCATTTACGATGGTGTTAGTGCTTTTTCACTCCCTTTCGTCCAGGTTTCAGTCTTTTCTCATTTTTTATTAGTTTTTACATGACATCGAGGCTCGAACAGTTGACAATCTCGTTACGTAGCAACTTTGTTCAGATGTAAAATGGCGGACAAAATTGAAAAACCCCGAACAGCCTGAAGAAGGTTTCTCGTGTAATTAGTCCGTTTATGTTTCTTCAGAAGATCTTCTTAGAGACACACCAGATAACAGGTGATATAAGCTTCTAAGGATAGGATTCCACTGTCACAAAGAAGCTATATTTAACAACAAAATGTCTCAAAACGGTGCAAGCACTTTGGCGAACGGCAGCAGGAAACCGGTAAACAATCCGAGATCCGATGCGTTTTCTCTGCCAGGGATTGACGAGAACGAACTTCGTGCACGTATTTATGCGAAACCCCAACTGAAGCCAAATCCACGGGCTCTGAGATTCAGTGGCCCTACTCCTGTGCAGCTCAAAAAGGTGAGATTATCTTGAGTTTATATTTAGTTGAGTGTTATAAGATTGTTTTTGGTTTTTATCATCTGAAATTTGAAGACTTTTTCGAATTCGCCACAACTAAGTGTACGAGAGTTAATCAATCGTACAAACTTTATATCAAACCTGCCAAACTCAATTGTTACAAACATTCTTTTTTATTAGAATAGTTAAGCAATGGAATAATTTACCAAGAGACTTAGTGGAAGCTGATAGCTTCCAGCTATTCCGATCCAAGCTCAAATTGTATCTGAATGGTTAATTAAGGATCCTTGTTTTTATATATTTTCTGTATTTCTCGTATTATTTTAGGGAGTTTTTACATAGGGTTTACCTCATAACTTCCTTTTCAAGACGCCTTTTCTTTTCTATCTTTTGTTTTTATATGTATACTTTTGTAACTTTGCGTCTTGAATAAAGAATGTATGTAAGTATGTATGTATGAGCCTTCAGCTTGTAAGCTCAAATAATTTTGCACATGTAGATAGCTGCAGAATTTCTGTAAAACTTTTTGTGAACAAGTTACCGCGAGAAGCTGTAGTCAACAAGATAAAAAAGCAGGCGTTTTAATCCATAGCACCATGTGTCCTGGACATGGGTCTTTTGTTTTTTTAAATGTATGTGTACGATATACACAGTTTACTGGAAAAACTCTTTGTATTCTTGAATTTGTCCTAGCCTACATTTAAATTTACATATACCAGTACTATTCCCTGTTGAGGGATTATATATTTGAGATGAGTAACTGGTAGTCAAGTGCAGTTCTTGTACTGATTTAATACTGTTCGGCTCTCCTTAAATACAAGACTATATGTTGGTGTTATTCGTGAAATGTTAAGGGACTTATGCACACTACTATTGGTTAGTTCGAGTTCAGTATATGGTGCCCCCCCCCCCGAGGAGCTACTCTAGAAAGATTTATACGGGAAGATTCCGTCTGGAGGTGCAAATCCCTACTCCTTTGGGTTCCATTTTGACAGCAAAGGTACCACTCTCATGTACCCATCTTTACATACCTACTTAAGGTATCAGTATACCCCAAAATTGACCATTTCTCAAAGAAATTTTTTTTTGCTTTTTCAGATAGATCTTATTACGATCTTTCATTTTAAAAAAAATCTATGAAAAAAGATTGATTCTATGCAAAGTTACAAATAAAAACGTTTTGTTGCATCAATTATCTCTAATTAATAGCTGTCAATGGGCCGTCACTAGAAATACTTCCATTAAACACTGTGTGACAAATTGCCGCATATTTACAATTACCAAACGTTTGTGTTTGGTATAGTTGACGAGCTGGTCTGGTTGTTCTCCTTTTGTCGATTGTTGACTTAAACTTAAATATGTCATCGAAGAAATGCAAAAGTTCTTGTCCATTTGCAAGTTCAAAGAAAGCACCAAAGAGGAAAAAGTCGGGGGTAAGGTTTCAAAAGCATTTGATCAGATTAGCTGCTAGCAACAAAGGTTCCTGCTTCGAGCAGGAGAAGTTGCCTACACTGGACGAGGAAGACGTTTGACATTTTCTAAGCATTACCTCCTTGGCACTTTTCCTGTTCAAAGCAGTAACAGTAACTAACATTTCAACTTAATTGGTATCTCATGGGTTTCCTTCACGTTGTTTACAAGCTGAGCAGGCTCTCTCGTTGTCTACTGCATCTCTAAGCCAAAGCGTTTTAAAAATTGAAAGGAAGAAACAGAAGCGAAAATTATTTCTTACTAACCTGGGCACATGAGTAGTGAAATTCAGATCTTGCACAAGGATATTTCCTGCCAGATGCAACATTTGAGACTCCTTCTTAATTGATACAAGCTCTGTTGTTAAAGTAAAATGAGCCTTCACTTGGTCGATTAACGTGTCATTATTTGGACACGTTTTGTGTAATTATCTCATTAAACCGGAAGAATGCCCCAAAGTATATTTTCCTTGGTATCTTGAAACAAAAATTTCAGTGAGTGAAGCGCACATTTTGAGTTCTTTTCCAGCGAGTTTTCAACGTTTTTTGTTGAAATTTGGAGAGAATGTTGCCTGGTAATCAGGCAAAAAAACCTTGTTGGGGAATTTTTATTTTTTGCTTCTTTCAAAGTTATGACTATTTTAGTGAAGAGAATGCATGTTTTATCAATACTCAAAGTTAAACTATGTGTCAAAAACAAACCAGACAAGTAATCAAAATTTCCTGACACCATTTTGTAGAGAAAGGTGTCAAGAAGACAAAGCCATGTTGATTGCGTCCTCCCACTCAAATCCAAGCGAAAACAAACTTGATTAGTGAACCTCTGTACTTTGGGAAATAGGGCGCTATATTCAGAAAACCTTAACTTTTTTATTTTTAATTAATGAATATGCCTCCGTAATCTACAATTCTTAAGTTTTCAGAAAATATATACTTTACTGGGGTTTGTGTGAAACATCCAACCGTAAAGTGGCACTAATGAATGATGGTCATTTGGGGAATACTGATACCTTAAGAACACTGATCCCTTTTCTAAACCCTTGAAATGAAGTTAATGATGTAGTGCTTAATAAATTTAATGATACAGCCATAAGGTTTGTCTTATGTTTGTATTTTAACTCAAGTCCCTTTTAGATACCTAAATGACAGATTTCCTTGCCCTTTCATATGCATCAATTTGTGAATTTCCTACCCTTATAATATAATGCAGTTAAATGCAATTTAACGGAGTTAACAACAAAGAGCGCCAGTGTTGTCTGGAGTCAGCGGCGTTTCATACATGGGCATGCGCCAGATCCCATGTGCTCTTTGACTGAAGTGTGTTTAGCGTTACAGGTGCTAGCGTGTTATTTGCGTGGCAGTTCATGGGACCTCATCTTCAAGGCTTCCTCCCGGAGTAGCGTGTGCATTATTTGTTCTTCGTTCGTCGTTTTTCGAATCTTGCCGTTGTTTCTTTCGTTTGGTATGGCACATCGTCGTGCAACAAACAACAGTGTGGCCGCCATGTTGGATTCAAGTCAGCCTTCTTCTTCAGCCGATTCTCCCTCTTCGGTCGTACGTCCTCCCATTTCTTCGACTCCGGTGTCCACTCCGCCCTCCTTCGTCCTCTCTCAACAGGACCTCAGTCAAGCGTTTTCACAAGCCTTGGGGGATACGTTACCTCGCATTTTGGCGGCTTTGCAAAGTCACTCATCGAGTTCTTCGACAGCGGGAAACGCGGCGTCGGGCACGACGTCATCCGGTTCTGTTGTCATTAACCAACCACTGCCTTCTTCTGCAGGCCAGTCCTCAGGTAATTTGGTCGTTCCTCCCTTTATTTCAACATACTGCACGTTAGGCAATTCTTCTTTATCTTCGCCATCGTTGTTTGGTTCTCGTGGTGCTGCGAATGGATTGCCATCTTCCAACCAGTCTTTCACGCCATTGGTCTCCTTTGGTTCTAATTCCTCCATCGCCTCTACCTCAACATCCCTGAATAGGCCGTTTGTTGTTGGCCCCGGTTATTCCCCTATCCCGGAGAAGCTGGTGACAAAAATTAGGTCTGGCCAATTTGTGGATCTTGCTGACTTGCTAGCAGAGAACTTGAAAGCCCAGGAGACAGAGCCCCAAACGTACCTTGATGGCAAACTTCTCGTGAGTTCTTCCAAGAAAAGGGTGCAAGAGATCACTGATATCGTGACATGGGTTGAAGCTTTCACTGTGTACTCGTGGATCTTCTGCTGTGCTCATTCTTCCAGATGGCAGGACATGACACAATACAAGCTGCTAATTCTCAAGACGTCGCGCCAGTTCCCTGGGAAGGCTTGGCTCCATTACGATGTTGCATTCCGCAAGGACGCAGCTGCTGCAGGTTTGGTGGACTGGTCTCACATGAACCATGATTTGTACAACTTCCATACTCTTTCGTCACCTCTTCCCCAGTCAAGCCAGCAGCCAACCACTTCGTCTTCAGCTTCAATTTCGATAGCCGGTTCATCCACCTTTTGCCGATCTTGGAATGATGGCACTTGTCGCTGGACCTTTGGTCAATGCCGGTACCTCCATCGCTGTGAGAAATGTGAAGGTGATCATCCACGTGTCAACTGTCCATTTCGGGCCTCAACCTCTTCCTACCGGCGCTCCCAGTCAACTCCCCCATCCCAAAGCAAACGTCTGCGGCGTTGAAGTGGGATCCAAACCATATGTAAATAGCGTACATTCATCTTGTTCAGTTTCCTTTTCAAATTTTTTGATTCCTGTTCCTGTTAATGTTGTTGTTCCTGCACCACAAGATGCTTTTGGTAATGACATGCCCTCCGAAGTGGCACACCATGCTTTGCCCTCGTGTTCTTTGTCCATTTTGAGCGCCCCGCAGCAAGACCTGGTCCCCCCATCCAGAGTAACCCCCATAGACGCGGAGGAACTTCGGCATGAACTGTGTTCTTACCCCGACCAAACGCAAGTGGAGTACGTGATTTCAGGTCTCACAAATGGTTTTCAGCTGGGTTTTGACCCTTGGGCGGTATCTTTAAAATCGGAGAATAAAAACATGCCTTCAGCATCCCTTCAGCCTTCAGTCATCGACCAGTATCTCCGCACGGAACTCGACAAAGGCCGTGTAGCTGGCCCCTTTGCTATAGCCCCTATCCCAAACCTCCATGTGAGTCGCTTTGGAATTATCCCGAAGAAGTACCAGCCTGGAAAATGGCGGCTTATCTTGGATCTGTCTAGTCCTTTAGGCCATAGTGTCAATGATGGCATTCCAAAAGAACCCTTTTCAGTGCAGTACATGAAGGTTGATGATATCATCGATGGGATCATGCTTCACGGCAGAGGAACGCTGTTGGCAAAGTTCGATGTGGAAAGTGCTTACCGTAATGTCCCTGTCCATTCTGATGATCGTTACCTACTTGGTATGAAGTGGCGTGGGAAATATTTTATTGATATGGCGCTTCCATTTGGACTACGCTCTGCTCCTTTCATCTTCTCGTCCATTGCAGATATACTCGAGTGGATCCTCAAACACAATTATAATGTGAATTTTCTTTTACACTACCTGGATGACTTCCATACATTGGGCCCTCCTAACTCACCTGTTTGCCAGAACAATATTGATACTTGTGTAAAGCTATTTAAAAAGTGGGGTATTCCTCTTCACCCGAACAAATTGGAGGGGCCATCCACTTGTTTAACTGTGCTCGGTATTGAGCTCGATTCTCTCTCTCTTCAGGCCCGTTTGCCGCAGGATAAGTTTGATCGTATTGCTGCACTTCTGGAAGCCTGGTCCCTCAAACAACATTGCACACGGAAGGAGCTGGAATCTCTCATTGGCAATCTCCAACACGCATGTAAAGTAGTTCCTCAGGGGCGTACCTTCTTGAGACGCATGATCAATTTATTGTCAGCCTTTCGACGTGATAGCCACCCAATTAGGATCAATCAAGACTTTCGCTTAGACCTCCGTTGGTGGCGAGAATTTTTCCATTCTTGGGGTGGTCTCAGTTTCCTGCTTTCCCCACAGTGGGCGACCTTGCCTGAATTTTACGTTTCCTCAGATGCTGCTGGTGCTCAGGGTTATGGTGCAATTTGTGATCATGAATGGTTTGTGGGTGAATGGTCAGCGGTTCAGCATCCCTTGGCAATTGCCTACAAAGAGTTGTTTCCGGTGGTTATTGCAGCTTCCCTATGGGGCCACCGATGGGCTTCTAAACGAGTTGAGTTCTGCTCCGACAACATGGCAGTCGTTAGTGTTTTGCGTTCGGGCACCACGAAGGATCCGAACATGATGGTTCTTCTCCGTCACTTGTCACTTGTGGCAGCCCGACATTCCTTTGCCTTTACTGCCTCTCATACGCCGGGTAAAGACAACTCAATTGCTGATGCCTTATCTCGTTTTGATTTTCAGCGTTTCCATCATCTTGCTCCTCATGCAGCTCCTGGGGCGACTCCAATTCCGTTAACGCTGCTGGCTCAGCTGCCCGTAATTTGACAGATAAATGCCAGTTCTATTTGACCAATGGCCTCGCACCTTCTACTCGCCAAGTTTATGCTTCAGCTCAACATCAGTTCTTAGAGTTTTGTAGTCAGGATACTCCCTTCGAGCCAAGTCAGCCTCTTTTACCAGCCAGTGAACAAACTCTGATGCGCTTCTGTACCCATTTAGCAGATCGTCTTCACCATTCTTCCATTAAAGTATATTTGTCTGCAGTCCGTTCTTTACACATTGACTATGGCTTCCCAGACCCAATTGTCAACCGTCTTCAACTTCAGCGTCTCTTACGAGGGATCAAACGTCATCAGGGCCCAAATCTCCCTCAGCGCCAACCAGTGACAGCCGACCTTATGTCTGTTTTGCACAAGTCTTTAGATTTTATCAACCCTGACAGTGTCATGCTATGGGCAGCCTGCTGTCTTGGCTTCTTTGGGTTTCTTAGAGCTGGTGAATTTACAACAAATGGTACCTTTGATCCATCTGTTCATTTGACCGCGGCAGATCTTCAAGTAGATTCCTCCACCAATCCCCAAAGCTTTCGAGTGTTAATCAAGTGTGCAAAGACTGATCCTTTCAGGCAGGGTTGTTTCATCTATCTTGGCCGTGGTTCCCTTCCTCTCTGTCCTGTGACTGCATTAACAAACTACCTTCATCTTCGTGGGCCAGGCACCGGACCTCTCTTTATTCACCAAGATGGCTCTCCTCTTTCTAGATCTCGGCTTTCCTCATTTCTTCAAACCACTCTACAGGCAGCAGGTATTCCTGGAAAGTTCTCGGGTCATAGTTTTAGAATTGGAGCCGCTACAACTGCTGCCCAGAGAGGTGTTCCTGATCATCTCATTAAGACAATGGGTCGCTGGTCGAGTGATGCTTACTTGTTATATGTGCGCACACCTGTGGAAACCATCCTTTCAGTAGCTGAACGACTTGCCTAACAGGTATGGTTTTTGTCACTAATTTGCCAGTTACTGGGTGCCTACGGATTTGGGCATTTTTCTCGGGGCTCTGGCCTCCCCATCCATGAGCCCCTCTCTTCTCCGAGCTGGCTAGCGCGCTGCTCGGAGGTCCTCCGGCTTGGCGTGGGGGCTCATGGCTGGCTTGCCAGGATTTGCCAGCCATGGGAGCAGTCTCCATCTAGGAGCTGGCTGCCAATAGTGGAAGCTCCTGGATATCACAGGCACCCAGCCTCCATTTTGCGATGCAGTTGTTAAATGCAGTTAAATGCAATTTAACGGAGTTAACAACAAAGAGCGCCAGTGTTGTCTGGAGTCAGCGGCGTTTCATACATGGGCATGCGCCAGATCCCATGTGCTCTTTGACTGAAGTGTGTTTAGCGTTACAGGTGCTAGCGTGTTATTTGCGTGGCAGTTCATGGGACCTCATCTTCAAGGCTTCCTCCCTCCCCCCCCATTTCCCTCCCTCTTTTCCACTGTTCACACAGTGTGACGGGTGCCTGCTCTCCCTTCTGCGTGGGGGCTCATGGCTGGCTTGCCAGGATTTGCCAGCCATGGGAGCAGTCTCCATCTAGGAGCTGGCTGCCAATAGTGGAAGCTCCTGGATATCACAGGCACCCAGCCTCCATTTTGCGATGCAGTTGTTAAATGCAGTTAAATGCAATTTAACGGAGTTAACAACAAAGAGCGCCAGTGTTGTCTGGAGTCAGCGGCGTTTCATACATGGGCATGCGCCAGATCCCATGTGCTCTTTGACTGAAGTGTGTTTAGCGTTACAGGTGCTAGCGTGTTATTTGCGTGGCAGTTCATGGGACCTCATCTTCAAGGCTTCCTCCCTCCCCCCCCATTTCCCTCCCTCTTTTCCACTGTTCACACAGTGTGACGGGTGCCTGCTCTCCCTTCTGCGTGGGGGCTCATGGCTGGCTTGCCAGGATTTGCCAGCCATGGGAGCAGTCTCCATCTAGGAGCTGGCTGCCAATAGTGGAAGCTCCTGGATATCACAGGCACCCAGCCTCCATTTTGCGATGCAGTTGTTAACCTTAATTATGAAATAGTTTCCCCTTTTGGGTGGAGCCTCTCCAGATAGGCTATTATAGGGAGTACCCACCTCAGGATGGTACCATAGAACACATGCTTTCCATCCCCATGCATGCACATGGGCAACTTTACAAGTTTGAATGCACACATATTCTCGGACACTTTATTGAAGTTGAAATTAAATTTATGAGTGCAAACAATTGTAACTGTCAACTTGCAAAAAAGTGAAAACTAAGAAATTACAAACTTCTCTGGACACAATCTCAAAACCTCCACTCCCACTTTTGCTTTGCTGTATTTTCCACAGTGGTCAGCCTTAAAACTACTGCTTTGTGCCACAGACCTGTATCTGCTAATTGCAATTCTCTCAATGTTCATCTAAAAATTGTAATAGATAGCTGATAGTCACCCATATGCACTCTATCACTTGTTGAAAATAGCCCAATGAAAACAATGTGTGCTGATTGGTGTAAAATTGTGTGTGTATAACTCGGTAGTAACACCGAACTAGTACAAGCTGTTGATTTAATGATGGTGCAGGCAAAGAGAATTTACATTTTGATGATCAAGTACCAGTTTGTTTATCATTTTTTGTCATGGTATTTTCTAAAAGAAATAGAAAACATGTTTTCCATGTTTCTATTTAACAAATAGATTCCATGTTGCCGTGCGTCTGTTCAGTAATAGATCACAGATGACGTCAAAATGTGAAAAGAACAAAAAAGTGGCACACGAGGCGATAGCCTCGTGTGCCACTGATGTTCTTACCACATTTTGACGTCTTCTGTGATCTATTACTGAACAGACGCACGGCAACATGGAATCTATTTGTTTTATATAATAATGTAACAAACTACTACAGATAAAGCTTTTTTTTATTTCAAAATCTTTCAACATAACTCGAAAGCCGGCCTTTGCCCACTTTGGCAAACACGAAAAAATCCATTTGACGTAATCTATTGTCTATACAAATTGAAGCAATCTCATTGGTTGCTATGCATAGCAAAGAATTTTGATTGGGCAGGAAAATCACACCACTTTCAAACTTGTCTCAAGCGTCGCTTCTCGTGGAATGAAAACTTACAGCGAAAGCAGATTTGAACTGCGAAATCTACAAATCTTAAAGAAAATGCTGGATAAGTCAAGTCAGGTTTTGTCATCAGAGCAGCCCTGTGAGCCAAAAAGCTTGAATGTTGCTTCAAATATTGCAGGAGTTGAAAAACTACACTCGGAAAACTTGCGGTTGCGGTCAACCTGGAGGCCATTCGATTTGAGTTTTGAATGAAAGGAACGTTAGTGATGGTGGAAATTTGTGTCCTCTGTGGTTGGTGATTCTAAACTCCGAGTGAAATAGTGTCAGAGACACCTTTTAGCTGCAATACAGTTGGCTGTGAGCTGTAGTGAGCTGTACTTTGCTCGCTGCTGTGCCCTGAAATGGACCAGAACATTCGCATCAGAAAGCAAGGTTATGTGTTTATTTTCACTGATTTTAAGAAGTGATTTTGATGTTTCATTCCAGACAATCACTGTGTCAACAATTATTTTGAGACTGAGAAAAGTTCAATGTTTTAAATAAATTAATCTCATAAACATTTTGTTTATTGGGTTTGTCAACTGAAATTCGAGATAAAGCAATGGTTCTCGGCTTACCAAGACCAATTTTGTGTTTGGTTTAGTCTCGCTCGACTGCCGACTGAGACTGCTCGAGTATTTTTTCCGAGTCATTTTCTAAAACAGAAACGGCTTTATCTTTCTTCTTCCTGCTAGACTATGCTTCTGGTACCTGTTC
>NC_138157.1:24368220-24422761 GCF_964199315.1 Orbicella franksi | reverse complement strand
GGAAAACCGAGTCATGGAATTGCTTCCCACTAACAAATCGTTTAGGCCCTGAACTGCCTCGGTCTTAAAACTCTTAAAGTTCGGGAAAAGCAAAGCTTAGACTGAAAGCAAACAAGTCTCGATAACGCAGAAAATAAATCTGTTAGATGGACGGCAATACGGGAAACGTTTACCCGAAACATCAACCACAACAGCGACAGCAAAATACAAACAAATTGGAAAAAATCCAAAAAATCCAAAAATCAGTCAATCAATTTAAGAAAAACTATTGCGGCACCGAACAGCTTGGAAAAAAAACGAAGAAGACCAAGAAATAAAAAGAAAAAGAAATTTAAAAAATCAATCAATCAATAAAAAAATAAAAAATAAACCAAAGCGGCTTAAAAAAAACCCCCAAAAAATTAGAACTAAATAAGTCAATGGATTAATTAAACCAAGAAAAATGTTCGGCGTGGCTGGGATTTTCTTCCCGGCCCGAGTTCAAATCTCAATCGGGGGAGAAGTTATTCGACCCCCAAGCCGTTCGAGAATAACCCCTTTAATAACATATTGAGACTTGAACTCACGACCGCCAGATGCGACCCTGGATCAGCCGCGCGCAGCCCATCCCGCAGGACCACCTGGAAATCCCTTGGGTTGTTGCTAACAAATTAAGATGTGTATAGTACGTGCTGATATGCTAGTTTCCGCTTCCGCTTAGTCAAAGAGTGGGACTGTATTCTGCTAGTTATAGACCTGAGGCTAGAAACTCCAGCGTTATATATTCCTTACCGTCGTCAGCCAGAATTGCGCATTTTTCAGCCCAAATTGAGGCGTATTCGGACAGGATTCCAAACAGTTAGCAAGCCAAAAGGTAACGCTTGGAAATTTGAAAACAGACATACACTTCAAAACTAATTGTAATTGCCGAGTATCGTTGGCGAATGCTGCTTGTCATTGCGCGCTTATTCAATTCAAAGATATCGCTATGTCTGCCAAGTTAAGCGGTACCGCACAACTTAAGATTTGCTTACAGTTGGTGGACTCACTGCGAACGAGAACGGGTGTTTTCCTATGCGGTGTTTGCTAGAATTTATCCATACACGATGTAGCTGAGCTGATCGGCCACTTCTCTCGAGGTCGCGTAAAGCCTTCTACATCCTCAATCAACGACATTTCAAGAAAACCAGCCAATATGTATTCTGCCTAAGCCAGAGGTTGGCCCATGTTAATCGTTTATGTCGCTATTGGCCGCTGGAAAACCGAGTCATGGAATTGCTTCCCACTAACAAATCGTTTAGGCCCTGAACTGCCTCGGTCTTAAAACTCTTAAAGTTCGGGAAAAGCAAAGCTTAGACTGAAAGCAAACAAGTCTCGATAACGCAGAAAATAAATCTGTTAGATGGACGGCAATACGGGAAACGTTTACCCGAAACATCAACCACAACAGCGACAGCAAAATACAAACAAATTGGAAAAAATCCAAAAAATCCAAAAATCAGTCAATCAATTTAAGAAAAACTATTGCGGCACCGAACAGCTTGGAAAAAAAACGAAGAAGACCAAGAAATAAAAAGAAAAAGAAATTTAAAAAATCAATCAATCAATAAAAAAATAAAAAATAAACCAAAGCGGCTTAAAAAAAACCCCCAAAAAATTAGAACTAAATAAGTCAATCGATTAATTAAACCAAGAAAAATGTTCGGCGTGGCTGGGATTTTCTTCCCGGCCCGAGTTCAAATCTCAATCGGGGGAGAAGTTATTCGACCCCCAAGCCGTTCGAGAATAACCCCTTTAATAACATATTGAGACTTGAACTCACGACCGCCAGATGCGACCCTGGATCAGCCGCGCGCAGCCCATCCCGCAGGACTACCTGGAAATCCCTTGGGTTGTTGCTAACAAATTAAGATGTGTATAGTACGTGCTGATATGCTAGTTTCCGCTTCCGCTTAGTCAAAGAGTGGGACTGTATTCTGCTAGTTATAGACCTGAGGCTAGAAACTCCAGCGTTATATATTCCTTACCGTCGTCAGCCAGAATTGCGCATTTTTCAGCCCAAATTGAGGCGTATTCGGACAGGATTCCAAACAGTTAGCAAGCCAAAAGGTAACGCTTGGAAATTTGAAAACAGACATACACTTCAAAACTAATTGTAATTGCCGAGTATCGTTGGCGAATGCTGCTTGTCATTGCGCGCTTATTCAATTCAAAGATATCGCTATGTCTGCCAAGTTAAGCGGTACCGCACAACTTAAGATTTGCTTACAGTTGGTGGACTCACTGCGAACGAGAACGGGTGTTTTCCTATGCGGTGTTTGCTAGAATTTATCCATACACGATGTAGCTGAGCTGATCGGCCACTTCTCTCGAGGTCGCGTAAAGCCTTCTACATCCTCAATCAACGACATTTCAAGAAAACCAGCCAATATGTATTCTGCCTAAGCCAGAGGTTGGCCCATGTTAATCGTTTATGTCGCTATTGGCCGCTGGAAAACCGAGTCATGGAATTGCTTCCCACTAACAAATCGTTTAGGCCCTGAACTGCCTCGGTCTTAAAACTCTTAAAGTTCGGGAAAAGCAAAGCTTAGACTGAAAGCAAACAAGTCTCGATAACGCAGAAAATAAATCTGTTAGATGGACGGCAATACGGGAAACGTTTACCCGAAACATCAACCACAACAGCGACAGCAAAATACAAACAAATTGGAAAAAATCCAAAAAATCCAAAAATCAGTCAATCAATTTAAGAAAAACTATTGCGGCACCGAACAGCTTGGAAAAAAAACGAAGAAGACCAAGAAATAAAAAGAAAAAGAAATTTAAAAAATCAATCAATCAATAAAAAAATAAAAAATAAACCAAAGCGGCTTAAAAAAAACCCCCAAAAAATTAGAACTAAATAAGTCAATGGATTAATTAAACCAAGAAAAATGTTCGGCGTGGCTGGGATTTTCTTCCCGGCCCGAGTTCAAATCTCAATCGGGGGAGAAGTTATTCGACCCCCAAGCCGTTCGAGAATAACCCCTTTAATAACATATTGAGACTTGAACTCACGACCGCCAGATGCGACCCTGGATCAGCCGCGCGCAGCCCATCCCGCAGGACTACCTGGAAATCCCTTGGGTTGTTGCTAACAAATTAAGATGTGTATAGTACGTGCTGATATGCTAGTTTCCGCTTCCGCTTAGTCAAAGAGTGGGACTGTATTCTGCTAGTTATAGACCTGAGGCTAGAAACTCCAGCGTTATATATTCCTTACCGTCGTCAGCCAGAATTGCGCATTTTTCAGCCCAAATTGAGGCGTATTCGGACAGGATTCCAAACAGTTAGCAAGCCAAAAGGTAACGCTTGGAAATTTGAAAACAGACATACACTTCAAAACTAATTGTAATTGCCGAGTATCGTTGGCGAATGCTGCTTGTCATTGCGCGCTTATTCAATTCAAAGATATCGCTATGTCTGCCAAGTTAAGCGGTACCGCACAACTTAAGATTTGCTTACAGTTGGTGGACTCACTGCGAACGAGAACGGGTGTTTTCCTATGCGGTGTTTGCTAGAATTTATCCATACACGATGTAGCTGAGCTGATCGGCCACTTCTCTCGAGGTCGCGTAAAGCCTTCTACATCCTCAATCAACGACATTACAAGAAAACCAGCCAATATGTATTCTGCCTAAGCCAGAGGTTGGCCCATGTTAATCGTTTATGTCGCTATTGGCCGCTGGAAAACCGAGTCATGGAATTGCTTCCCACTAACAAATCGTTTAGGCCCTGAACTGCCTCGGTCTTAAAACTCTTAAAGTTCGGGAAAAGCAAAGCTTAGACTGAAAGCAAACAAGTCTCGATAACGCAGAAAATAAATCTGTTAGATGGACGGCAATACGGGAAACGTTTACCCGAAACATCAACCACAACAGCGACAGCAAAATACAAACAAATTGGAAAAAATCCAAAAAATCCAAAAATCAGTCAATCAATTTAAGAAAAACTATTGCGGCACCGAACAGCTTGGAAAAAAAACGAAGAAGACCAAGAAATAAAAAGAAAAAGAAATTTAAAAAATCAATCAATCAATAAAAAAATAAAAAATAAACCAAAGCGGCTTAAAAAAAACCCCCAAAAAATTAGAACTAAATAAGTCAATGGATTAATTAAACCAAGAAAAATGTTCGGCGTGGCTGGGATTTTCTTCCCGGCCCGAGTTCAAATCTCAATCGGGGGAGAAGTTATTCGACCCCCAAGCCGTTCGAGAATAACCCCTTTAATAACATATTGAGACTTGAACTCACGACCGCCAGATGCGACCCTGGATCAGCCGCGCGCAGCCCATCCCGCAGGACCACCTGGAAATCCCTTGGGTTGTTGCTAACAAATTAAGATGTGTATAGTACGTGCTGATATGCTAGTTTCCGCTTCCGCTTAGTCAAAGAGTGGGACTGTATTCTGCTAGTTATAGACCTGAGGCTAGAAACTCCAGCGTTATATATTCCTTACCGTCGTCAGCCAGAATTGCGCATTTTTCAGCCCAAATTGAGGCGTATTCGGACAGGATTCCAAACAGTTAGCAAGCCAAAAGGTAACGCTTGGAAATTTGAAAACAGACATACACTTCAAAACTAATTGTAATTGCCGAGTATCGTTGGCGAATGCTGCTTGTCATTGCGCGCTTATTCAATTCAAAGATATCGCTATGTCTGCCAAGTTAAGCGGTACCGCACAACTTAAGATTTGCTTACAGTTGGTGGACTCACTGCGAACGAGAACGGGTGTTTTCCTATGCGGTGTTTGCTAGAATTTATCCATACACGATGTAGCTGAGCTGATCGGCCACTTCTCTCGAGGTCGCGTAAAGCCTTCTACATCCTCAATCAACGACATTTCAAGAAAACCAGCCAATATGTATTCTGCCTAAGCCAGAGGTTGGCCCATGTTAATCGTTTATGTCGCTATTGGCCGCTGGAAAACCGAGTCATGGAATTGCTTCCCACTAACAAATCGTTTAGGCCCTGAACTGCCTCGGTCTTAAAACTCTTAAAGTTCGGGAAAAGCAAAGCTTAGACTGAAAGCAAACAAGTCTCGATAACGCAGAAAATAAATCTGTTAGATGGACGGCAATACGGGAAACGTTTACCCGAAACATCAACCACAACAGCGACAGCAAAATACAAACAAATTGGAAAAAATCCAAAAAATCCAAAAATCAGTCAATCAATTTAAGAAAAACTATTGCGGCACCGAACAGCTTGGAAAAAAAACGAAGAAGACCAAGAAATAAAAAGAAAAAGAAATTTAAAAAATCAATCAATCAATAAAAAAATAAAAAATAAACCAAAGCGGCTTAAAAAAAACCCCCAAAAAATTAGAACTAAATAAGTCAATGGATTAATTAAACCAAGAAAAATGTTCGGCGTGGCTGGGATTTTCTTCCCGGCCCGAGTTCAAATCTCAATCGGGGGAGAAGTTATTCGACCCCCAAGCCGTTCGAGAATAACCCCTTTAATAACATATTGAGACTTGAACTGACGACCGCCAGATGCGACCCTGGATCAGCCGCGCGCAGCCCATCCCGCAGGACCACCTGGAAATCCCTTGGGTTGTTGCTAACAAATTAAGATGTGTATAGTACGTGCTGATATGCTAGTTTCCGCTTCCGCTTAGTCAAAGAGTGGGACTGTATTCTGCTAGTTATAGACCTGAGGCTAGAAACTCCAGCGTTATATATTCCTTACCGTCGTCAGCCAGAATTGCGCATTTTTCAGCCCAAATTGAGGCGTATTCGGACAGGATTCCAAACAGTTAGCAAGCCAAAAGGTAACGCTTGGAAATTTGAAAACAGACATACACTTCAAAACTAATTGTAATTGCCGAGTATCGTTGGCGAATGCTGCTTGTCATTGCGCGCTTATTCAATTCAAAGATATCGCTATGTCTGCCAAGTTAAGCGGTACCGCACAACTTAAGATTTGCTTACAGTTGGTGGACTCACTGCGAACGAGAACGGGTGTTTTCCTATGCGGTGTTTGCTAGAATTTATCCATACACGATGTAGCTGAGCTGATCGGCCACTTCTCTCGAGGTCGCGTAAAGCCTTCTACATCCTCAATCAACGACATTACAAGAAAACCAGCCAATATGTATTCTGCCTAAGCCAGAGGTTGGCCCATGTTAATCGTTTTATGTCGCTATTGGCCGCTGGAAAACCGAGTCATGGAATTGCTTCCCACTAACAAATCGTTTAGGCCCTGAACTGCCTCGGTCTTAAAACTCTTAAAGTTCGGGAAAAGCAAAGCTTAGACTGAAAGCAAACAAGTCTCGATAACGCAGAAAATAAATCTGTTAGATGGACGGCAATACGGGAAACGTTTACCCGAAACATCAACCACAACAGCGACAGCAAAATACAAACAAATTGGAAAAAATCCAAAAAATCCAAAAATCAGTCAATCAATTTAAGAAAAACTATTGCGGCACCGAACAGCTTGGAAAAAAAACGAAGAAGACCAAGAAATAAAAAGAAAAAGAAATTTAAAAAATCAATCAATCAATAAAAAAATAAAAAATAAACCAAAGCGGCTTAAAAAAAAACCCCAAAAAATTAGAACTAAATAAGTCAATGGATTAATTAAACCAAGAAAAATGTTCGGCGTGGCTGGGATTTTCTTCCCGGCCCGAGTTCAAATCTCAATCGGGGGAGAAGTTATTCGACCCCCAAGCCGTTCGAGAATAACCCCTTTAATAACATATTGAGACTTGAACTCACGACCGCCAGATGCGACCCTGGATCAGCCGCGCGCAGCCCATCCCGCAGGACCACCTGGAAATCCCTTGGGTTGTTGCTAACAAATTAAGATGTGTATAGTACGTGCTGATATGCTAGTTTCCGCTTCCGCTTAGTCAAAGAGTGGGACTGTATTCTGCTAGTTATAGACCTGAGGCTAGAAACTCCAGCGTTATATATTCCTTACCGTCGTCAGCCAGAATTGCGCATTTTTCAGCCCAAATTGAGGCGTATTCGGACAGGATTCCAAACAGTTAGCAAGCCAAAAGGTAACGCTTGGAAATTTGAAAACAGACATACACTTCAAAACTAATTGTAATTGCCGAGTATCGTTGGCGAATGCTGCTTGTCATTGCGCGCTTATTCAATTCAAAGATATCGCTATGTCTGCCAAGTTAAGCGGTACCGCACAACTTAAGATTTGCTTACAGTTGGTGGACTCACTGCGAACGAGAACGGGTGTTTTCCTATGCGGTGTTTGCTAGAATTTATCCATACACGATGTAGCTGAGCTGATCGGCCACTTCTCTCGAGGTCGCGTAAAGCCTTCTACATCCTCAATCAACGACATTTCAAGAAAACCAGCCAATATGTATTCTGCCTAAGCCAGAGGTTGGCCCATGTTAATCGTTTATGTCGCTATTGGCCGCTGGAAAACCGAGTCATGGAATTGCTTCCCACTAACAAATCGTTTAGGCCCTGAACTGCCTCGGTCTTAAAACTCTTAAAGTTCGGGAAAAGCAAAGCTTAGACTGAAAGCAAACAAGTCTCGATAACGCAGAAAATAAATCTGTTAGATGGACGGCAATACGGGAAACGTTTACCCGAAACATCAACCACAACAGCGACAGCAAAATACAAACAAATTGGAAAAAATCCAAAAAATCCAAAAATCAGTCAATCAATTTAAGAAAAACTATTGCGGCACCGAACAGCTTGGAAAAAAAACGAAGAAGACCAAGAAATAAAAAGAAAAAGAAATTTAAAAAATCAATCAATCAATAAAAAAATAAAAAATAAACCAAAGCGGCTTAAAAAAAACCCCCAAAAAATTAGAACTAAATAAGTCAATGGATTAATTAAACCAAGAAAAATGTTCGGCGTGGCTGGGATTTTCTTCCCGGCCCGAGTTCAAATCTCAATCGGGGGAGAAGTTATTCGACCCCCAAGCCGTTCGAGAATAACCCCTTTAATAACATATTGAGACTTGAACTGACGACCGCCAGATGCGACCCTGGATCAGCCGCGCGCAGCCCATCCCGCAGGACTACCTGGAAATCCCTTGGGTTGTTGCTAACAAATTAAGATGTGTATAGTACGTGCTGATATGCTAGTTTCCGCTTCCGCTTAGTCAAAGAGTGGGACTGTATTCTGCTAGTTATAGACCTGAGGCTAGAAACTCCAGCGTTATATATTCCTTACCGTCGTCAGCCAGAATTGCGCATTTTTCAGCCCAAATTGAGGCGTATTCGGACAGGATTCCAAACAGTTAGCAAGCCAAAAGGTAACGCTTGGAAATTTGAAAACAGACATACACTTCAAAACTAATTGTAATTGCCGAGTATCGTTGGCGAATGCTGCTTGTCATTGCGCGCTTATTCAATTCAAAGATATCGCTATGTCTGCCAAGTTAAGCGGTACCGCACAACTTAAGATTTGCTTACAGTTGGTGGACTCACTGCGAACGAGAACGGGTGTTTTCCTATGCGGTGTTTGCTAGAATTTATCCATACACGATGTAGCTGAGCTGATCGGCCACTTCTCTCGAGGTCGCGTAAAGCCTTCTACATCCTCAATCAACGACATTTCAAGAAAACCAGCCAATATGTATTCTGCCTAAGCCAGAGGTTGGCCCATGTTAATCGTTTATGTCGCTATTGGCCGCTGGAAAACCGAGTCATGGAATTGCTTCCCACTAACAAATCGTTTAGGCCCTGAACTGCCTCGGTCTTAAAACTCTTAAAGTTCGGGAAAAGCAAAGCTTAGACTGAAAGCAAACAAGTCTCGATAACGCAGAAAATAAATCTGTTAGATGGACGGCAATACGGGAAACGTTTACCCGAAACATCAACCACAACAGCGACAGCAAAATACAAACAAATTGGAAAAAATCCAAAAAATCCAAAAATCAGTCAATCAATTTAAGAAAAACTATTGCGGCACCGAACAGCTTGGAAAAAAAACGAAGAAGACCAAGAAATAAAAAGAAAAAGAAATTTAAAAAATCAATCAATCAATAAAAAAATAAAAAATAAACCAAAGCGGCTTAAAAAAAAACCCCAAAAAATTAGAACTAAATAAGTCAATCGATTAATTAAACCAAGAAAAATGTTCGGCGTGGCTGGGATTTTCTTCCCGGCCCGAGTTCAAATCTCAATCGGGGGAGAAGTTATTCGACCCCAAAGCCGTTCGAGAATAACCCCTTTAATAACATATTGAGACTTGAACTCACGACCGCCAGATGCGACCCTGGATCAGCCGCGCGCAGCCCATCCCGCAGGACTACCTGGAAATCCCTTGGGTTGTTGCTAACAAATTAAGATGTGTATAGTACGTGCTGATATGCTAGTTTCCGCTTCCGCTTAGTCAAAGAGTGGGACTGTATTCTGCTAGTTATAGACCTGAGGCTAGAAACTCCAGCGTTATATATTCCTTACCGTCGTCAGCCAGAATTGCGCATTTTTCAGCCCAAATTGAGGCGTATTCGGACAGGATTCCAAACAGTTAGCAAGCCAAAAGGTAACGCTTGGAAATTTGAAAACAGACATACACTTCAAAACTAATTGTAATTGCCGAGTATCGTTGGCGAATGCTGCTTGTCATTGCGCGCTTATTCAATTCAAAGATATCGCTATGTCTGCCAAGTTAAGCGGTACCGCACAACTTAAGATTTGCTTACAGTTGGTGGACTCACTGCGAACGAGAACGGGTGTTTTCCTATGCGGTGTTTGCTAGAATTTATCCATACACGATGTAGCTGAGCTGATCGGCCACTTCTCTCGAGGTCGCGTAAAGCCTTCTACATCCTCAATCAACGACATTTCAAGAAAACCAGCCAATATGTATTCTGCCTAAGCCAGAGGTTGGCCCATGTTAATCGTTTATGTCGCTATTGGCCGCTGGAAAACCGAGTCATGGAATTGCTTCCCACTAACAAATCGTTTAGGCCCTGAACTGCCTCGGTCTTAAAACTCTTAAAGTTCGGGAAAAGCAAAGCTTAGACTGAAAGCAAACAAGTCTCGATAACGCAGAAAATAAATCTGTTAGATGGACGGCAATACGGGAAACGTTTACCCGAAACATCAACCACAACAGCGACAGCAAAATACAAACAAATTGGAAAAAATCCAAAAAATCCAAAAATCAGTCAATCAATTTAAGAAAAACTATTGCGGCACCGAACAGCTTGGAAAAAAAACGAAGAAGACCAAGAAATAAAAAGAAAAAGAAATTTAAAAAATCAATCAATCAATAAAAAAATAAAAAATAAACCAAAGCGGCTTAAAAAAAACCCCCAAAAAATTAGAACTAAATAAGTCAATGGATTAATTAAACCAAGAAAAATGTTCGGCGTGGCTGGGATTTTCTTCCCGGCCCGAGTTCAAATCTCAATCGGGGGAGAAGTTATTCGACCCCCAAGCCGTTCGAGAATAACCCCTTTAATAACATATTGAGACTTGAACTGACGACCGCCAGATGCGACCCTGGATCAGCCGCGCGCAGCCCATCCCGCAGGACTACCTGGAAATCCCTTGGGTTGTTGCTAACAAATTAAGATGTGTATAGTACGTGCTGATATGCTAGTTTCCGCTTCCGCTTAGTCAAAGAGTGGGACTGTATTCTGCTAGTTATAGACCTGAGGCTAGAAACTCCAGCGTTATATATTCCTTACCGTCGTCAGCCAGAATTGCGCATTTTTCAGCCCAAATTGAGGCGTATTCGGACAGGATTCCAAACAGTTAGCAAGCCAAAAGGTAACGCTTGGAAATTTGAAAACAGACATACACTTCAAAACTAATTGTAATTGCCGAGTATCGTTGGCGAATGCTGCTTGTCATTGCGCGCTTATTCAATTCAAAGATATCGCTATGTCTGCCAAGTTAAGCGGTACCGCACAACTTAAGATTTGCTTACAGTTGGTGGACTCACTGCGAACGAGAACGGGTGTTTTCCTATGCGGTGTTTGCTAGAATTTATCCATACACGATGTAGCTGAGCTGATCGGCCACTTCTCTCGAGGTCGCGTAAAGCCTTCTACATCCTCAATCAACGACATTTCAAGAAAACCAGCCAATATGTATTCTGCCTAAGCCAGAGGTTGGCCTATGTTAATCGTTTATGTCGCTATTGGCCGCTGGAAAACCGAGTCATGGAATTGCTTCCCACTAACAAATCGTTTAGGCCCTGAACTGCCTCGGTCTTAAAACTCTTAAAGTTCGGGAAAAGCAAAGCTTAGACTGAAAGCAAACAAGTCTCGATAACGCAGAAAATAAATCTGTTAGATGGACGGCAATACGGGAAACGTTTACCCGAAACATCAACCACAACAGCGACAGCAAAATACAAACAAATTGGAAAAAATCCAAAAAATCCAAAAATCAGTCAATCAATTTAAGAAAAACTATTGCGGCACCGAACAGCTTGGAAAAAAAACGAAGAAGACCAAGAAATAAAAAGAAAAAGAAATTTAAAAAATCAATCAATCAATAAAAAAATAAAAAATAAACCAAAGCGGCTTAAAAAAAACCCCCAAAAAATTAGAACTAAATAAGTCAATGGATTAATTAAACCAAGAAAAATGTTCGGCGTGGCTGGGATTTTCTTCCCGGCCCGAGTTCAAATCTCAATCGGGGGAGAAGTTATTCGACCCCCAAGCCGTTCGAGAATAACCCCTTTAATAACATATTGAGACTTGAACTGACGACCGCCAGATGCGACCCTGGATCAGCCGCGCGCAGCCCATCCCGCAGGACTACCTGGAAATCCCTTGGGTTGTTGCTAACAAATTAAGATGTGTATAGTACGTGCTGATATGCTAGTTTCCGCTTCCGCTTAGTCAAAGAGTGGGACTGTATTCTGCTAGTTATAGACCTGAGGCTAGAAACTCCAGCGTTATATATTCCTTACCGTCGTCAGCCAGAATTGCGCATTTTTCAGCCCAAATTGAGGCGTATTCGGACAGGATTCCAAACAGTTAGCAAGCCAAAAGGTAACGCTTGGAAATTTGAAAACAGACATACACTTCAAAACTAATTGTAATTGCCGAGTATCGTTGGCGAATGCTGCTTGTCATTGCGCGCTTATTCAATTCAAAGATATCGCTATGTCTGCCAAGTTAAGCGGTACCGCACAACTTAAGATTTGCTTACAGTTGGTGGACTCACTGCGAACGAGAACGGGTGTTTTCCTATGCGGTGTTTGCTAGAATTTATCCATACACGATGTAGCTGAGCTGATCGGCCACTTCTCTCGAGGTCGCGTAAAGCCTTCTACATCCTCAATCAACGACATTTCAAGAAAACCAGCCAATATGTATTCTGCCTAAGCCAGAGGTTGGCCTATGTTAATCGTTTATGTCGCTATTGGCCGCTGGAAAACCGAGTCATGGAATTGCTTCCCACTAACAAATCGTTTAGGCCCTGAACTGCCTCGGTCTTAAAACTCTTAAAGTTCGGGAAAAGCAAAGCTTAGACTGAAAGCAAACAAGTCTCGATAACGCAGAAAATAAATCTGTTAGATGGACGGCAATACGGGAAACGTTTACCCGAAACATCAACCACAACAGCGACAGCAAAATACAAACAAATTGGAAAAAATCCAAAAAATCCAAAAATCAGTCAATCAATTTAAGAAAAACTATTGCGGCACCGAACAGCTTGGAAAAAAAACGAAGAAGACCAAGAAATAAAAAGAAAAAGAAATTTAAAAAATCAATCAATCAATAAAAAAATAAAAAATAAACCAAAGCGGCTTAAAAAAAACCCCCAAAAAATTAGAACTAAATAAGTCAATGGATTAATTAAACCAAGAAAAATGTTCGGCGTGGCTGGGATTTTCTTCCCGGCCCGAGTTCAAATCTCAATCGGGGGAGAAGTTATTCGACCCCCAAGCCGTTCGAGAATAACCCCTTTAATAACATATTGAGACTTGAACTCACGACCGCCAGATGCGACCCTGGATCAGCCGCGCGCAGCCCATCCCGCAGGACTACCTGGAAATCCCTTGGGTTGTTGCTAACAAATTAAGATGTGTATAGTACGTGCTGATATGCTAGTTTCCGCTTCCGCTTAGTCAAAGAGTGGGACTGTATTCTGCTAGTTATAGACCTGAGGCTAGAAACTCCAGCGTTATATATTCCTTACCGTCGTCAGCCAGAATTGCGCATTTTTCAGCCCAAATTGAGGCGTATTCGGACAGGATTCCAAACAGTTAGCAAGCCAAAAGGTAACGCTTGGAAATTTGAAAACAGACATACACTTCAAAACTAATTGTAATTGCCGAGTATCGTTGGCGAATGCTGCTTGTCATTGCGCGCTTATTCAATTCAAAGATATCGCTATGTCTGCCAAGTTAAGCGGTACCGCACAACTTAAGATTTGCTTACAGTTGGTGGACTCACTGCGAACGAGAACGGGTGTTTTCCTATGCGGTGTTTGCTAGAATTTATCCATACACGATGTAGCTGAGCTGATCGGCCACTTCTCTCGAGGTCGCGTAAAGCCTTCTACATCCTCAATCAACGACATTTCAAGAAAACCAGCCAATATGTATTCTGCCTAAGCCAGAGGTTGGCCTATGTTAATCGTTTATGTCGCTATTGGCCGCTGGAAAACCGAGTCATGGAATTGCTTCCCACTAACAAATCGTTTAGGCCCTGAACTGCCTCGGTCTTAAAACTCTTAAAGTTCGGGAAAAGCAAAGCTTAGACTGAAAGCAAACAAGTCTCGATAACGCAGAAAATAAATCTGTTAGATGGACGGCAATACGGGAAACGTTTACCCGAAACATCAACCACAACAGCGACAGCAAAATACAAACAAATTGGAAAAAATCCAAAAAATCCAAAAATCAGTCAATCAATTTAAGAAAAACTATTGCGGCACCGAACAGCTTGGAAAAAAAACGAAGAAGACCAAGAAATAAAAAGAAAAAGAAATTTAAAAAATCAATCAATCAATAAAAAAATAAAAAATAAACCAAAGCGGCTTAAAAAAAACCCCCAAAAAATTAGAACTAAATAAGTCAATGGATTAATTAAACCAAGAAAAATGTTCGGCGTGGCTGGGATTTTCTTCCCGGCCCGAGTTCAAATCTCAATCGGGGGAGAAGTTATTCGACCCCCAAGCCGTTCGAGAATAACCCCTTTAATAACATATTGAGACTTGAACTGACGACCGCCAGATGCGACCCTGGATCAGCCGCGCGCAGCCCATCCCGCAGGACTACCTGGAAATCCCTTGGGTTGTTGCTAACAAATTAAGATGTGTATAGTACGTGCTGATATGCTAGTTTCCGCTTCCGCTTAGTCAAAGAGTGGGACTGTATTCTGCTAGTTATAGACCTGAGGCTAGAAACTCCAGCGTTATATATTCCTTACCGTCGTCAGCCAGAATTGCGCATTTTTCAGCCCAAATTGAGGCGTATTCGGACAGGATTCCAAACAGTTAGCAAGCCAAAAGGTAACGCTTGGAAATTTGAAAACAGACATACACTTCAAAACTAATTGTAATTGCCGAGTATCGTTGGCGAATGCTGCTTGTCATTGCGCGCTTATTCAATTCAAAGATATCGCTATGTCTGCCAAGTTAAGCGGTACCGCACAACTTAAGATTTGCTTACAGTTGGTGGACTCACTGCGAACGAGAACGGGTGTTTTCCTATGCGGTGTTTGCTAGAATTTATCCATACACGATGTAGCTGAGCTGATCGGCCACTTCTCTCGAGGTCGCGTAAAGCCTTCTACATCCTCAATCAACGACATTTCAAGAAAACCAGCCAATATGTATTCTGCCTAAGCCAGAGGTTGGCCCATGTTAATCGTTTATGTCGCTATTGGCCGCTGGAAAACCGAGTCATGGAATTGCTTCCCACTAACAAATCGTTTAGGCCCTGAACTGCCTCGGTCTTAAAACTCTTAAAGTTCGGGAAAAGCAAAGCTTAGACTGAAAGCAAACAAGTCTCGATAACGCAGAAAATAAATCTGTTAGATGGACGGCAATACGGGAAACGTTTACCCGAAACATCAACCACAACAGCGACAGCAAAATACAAACAAATTGGAAAAAATCCAAAAAATCCAAAAATCAGTCAATCAATTTAAGAAAAACTATTGCGGCACCGAACAGCTTGGAAAAAAAACGAAGAAGACCAAGAAATAAAAAGAAAAAGAAATTTAAAAAATCAATCAATCAATAAAAAAATAAAAAATAAACCAAAGCGGCTTAAAAAAAACCCCCAAAAAATTAGAACTAAATAAGTCAATGGATTAATTAAACCAAGAAAAATGTTCGGCGTGGCTGGGATTTTCTTCCCGGCCCGAGTTCAAATCTCAATCGGGGGAGAAGTTATTCGACCCCCAAGCCGTTCGAGAATAACCCCTTTAATAACATATTGAGACTTGAACTCACGACCGCCAGATGCGACCCTGGATCAGCCGCGCGCAGCCCATCCCGCAGGACTACCTGGAAATCCCTTGGGTTGTTGCTAACAAATTAAGATGTGTATAGTACGTGCTGATATGCTAGTTTCCGCTTCCGCTTAGTCAAAGAGTGGGACTGTATTCTGCTAGTTATAGACCTGAGGCTAGAAACTCCAGCGTTATATATTCCTTACCGTCGTCAGCCAGAATTGCGCATTTTTCAGCCCAAATTGAGGCGTATTCGGACAGGATTCCAAACAGTTAGCAAGCCAAAAGGTAACGCTTGGAAATTTGAAAACAGACATACACTTCAAAACTAATTGTAATTGCCGAGTATCGTTGGCGAATGCTGCTTGTCATTGCGCGCTTATTCAATTCAAAGATATCGCTATGTCTGCCAAGTTAAGCGGTACCGCACAACTTAAGATTTGCTTACAGTTGGTGGACTCACTGCGAACGAGAACGGGTGTTTTCCTATGCGGTGTTTGCTAGAATTTATCCATACACGATGTAGCTGAGCTGATCGGCCACTTCTCTCGAGGTCGCGTAAAGCCTTCTACATCCTCAATCAACGACATTTCAAGAAAACCAGCCAATATGTATTCTGCCTAAGCCAGAGGTTGGCCCATGTTAATCGTTTATGTCGCTATTGGCCGCTGGAAAACCGAGTCATGGAATTGCTTCCCACTAACAAATCGTTTAGGCCCTGAACTGCCTCGGTCTTAAAACTCTTAAAGTTCGGGAAAAGCAAAGCTTAGACTGAAAGCAAACAAGTCTCGATAACGCAGAAAATAAATCTGTTAGATGGACGGCAATACGGGAAACGTTTACCCGAAACATCAACCACAACAGCGACAGCAAAATACAAACAAATTGGAAAAAATCCAAAAAATCCAAAAATCAGTCAATCAATTTAAGAAAAACTATTGCGGCACCGAACAGCTTGGAAAAAAAACGAAGAAGACCAAGAAATAAAAAGAAAAAGAAATTTAAAAAATCAATCAATCAATAAAAAAATAAAAAATAAACCAAAGCGGCTTAAAAAAAACCCCCAAAAAATTAGAACTAAATAAGTCAATGGATTAATTAAACCAAGAAAAATGTTCGGCGTGGCTGGGATTTTCTTCCCGGCCCGAGTTCAAATCTCAATCGGGGGAGAAGTTATTCGACCCCCAAGCCGTTCGAGAATAACCCCTTTAATAACATATTGAGACTTGAACTCACGACCGCCAGATGCGACCCTGGATCAGCCGCGCGCAGCCCATCCCGCAGGACTACCTGGAAATCCCTTGGGTTGTTGCTAACAAATTAAGATGTGTATAGTACGTGCTGATATGCTAGTTTCCGCTTCCGCTTAGTCAAAGAGTGGGACTGTATTCTGCTAGTTATAGACCTGAGGCTAGAAACTCCAGCGTTATATATTCCTTACCGTCGTCAGCCAGAATTGCGCATTTTTCAGCCCAAATTGAGGCGTATTCGGACAGGATTCCAAACAGTTAGCAAGCCAAAAGGTAACGCTTGGAAATTTGAAAACAGACATACACTTCAAAACTAATTGTAATTGCCGAGTATCGTTGGCGAATGCTGCTTGTCATTGCGCGCTTATTCAATTCAAAGATATCGCTATGTCTGCCAAGTTAAGCGGTACCGCACAACTTAAGATTTGCTTACAGTTGGTGGACTCACTGCGAACGAGAACGGGTGTTTTCCTATGCGGTGTTTGCTAGAATTTATCCATACACGATGTAGCTGAGCTGATCGGCCACTTCTCTCGAGGTCGCGTAAAGCCTTCTACATCCTCAATCAACGACATTTCAAGAAAACCAGCCAATATGTATTCTGCCTAAGCCAGAGGTTGGCCCATGTTAATCGTTTATGTCGCTATTGGCCGCTGGAAAACCGAGTCATGGAATTG
This sequence comes from Orbicella franksi, assembly GCF_964199315.1. NCBI lineage: Eukaryota > Metazoa > Cnidaria > Anthozoa > Scleractinia > Merulinidae > Orbicella > Orbicella franksi. The sequence goes on along the minus strand of NC_138157.1, from coordinate 24,405,448 downwards.
CTTCCCACTAACAAATCGTTTAGGCCCTGAACTGCCTCGGTCTTAAAACTCTTAAAGTTCGGGAAAAGCAAAGCTTAGACTGAAAGCAAACAAGTCTCGATAACGCAGAAAATAAATCTGTTAGATGGACGGCAATACGGGAAACGTTTACCCGAAACATCAACCACAACAGCGACAGCAAAATACAAACAAATTGGAAAAAATCCAAAAAATCCAAAAATCAGTCAATCAATTTAAGAAAAACTATTGCGGCACCGAACAGCTTGGAAAAAAAACGAAGAAGACCAAGAAATAAAAAGAAAAAGAAATTTAAAAAATCAATCAATCAATAAAAAAATAAAAAATAAACCAAAGCGGCTTAAAAAAAACCCCCAAAAAATTAGAACTAAATAAGTCAATGGATTAATTAAACCAAGAAAAATGTTCGGCGTGGCTGGGATTTTCTTCCCGGCCCGAGTTCAAATCTCAATCGGGGGAGAAGTTATTCGACCCCCAAGCCGTTCGAGAATAACCCCTTTAATAACATATTGAGACTTGAACTCACGACCGCCAGATGCGACCCTGGATCAGCCGCGCGCAGCCCATCCCGCAGGACCACCTGGAAATCCCTTGGGTTGTTGCTAACAAATTAAGATGTGTATAGTACGTGCTGATATGCTAGTTTCCGGTTCCGCTTAGTCAAAGAGTGGGACTGTATTCTGCTAGTTATAGACCTGAGGCTAGAAACTCCAGCGTTATATATTCCTTACCGTCGTCAGCCAGAATTGCGCATTTTTCAGCCCAAATTGAGGCGTATTCGGACAGGATTCCAAACAGTTAGCAAGCCAAAAGGTAACGCTTGGAAATTTGAAAACAGACATACACTTCAAAACTAATTGTAATTGCCGAGTATCGTTGGCGAATGCTGCTTGTCATTGCGCGCTTATTCAATTCAAAGATATCGCTATGTCTGCCAAGTTAAGCGGTACCGCACAACTTAAGATTTGCTTACAGTTGGTGGACTCACTGCGAACGAGAACGGGTGTTTTCCTATGCGGTGTTTGCTAGAATTTATCCATACACGATGTAGCTGAGCTGATCGGCCACTTCTCTCGAGGTCGCGTAAAGCCTTCTACATCCTCAATCAACGACATTTCAAGAAAACCAGCCAATATGTATTCTGCCTAAGCCAGAGGTTGGCCCATGTTAATCGTTTATGTCGCTATTGGCCGCTGGAAAACCGAGTCATGGAATTGCTTCCCACTAACAAATCGTTTAGGCCCTGAACTGCCTCGGTCTTAAAACTCTTAAAGTTCGGGAAAAGCAAAGCTTAGACTGAAAGCAAACAAGTCTCGATAACGCAGAAAATAAATCTGTTAGATGGACGGCAATACGGGAAACGTTTACCCGAAACATCAACCACAACAGCGACAGCAAAATACAAACAAATTGGAAAAAATCCAAAAAATCCAAAAATCAGTCAATCAATTTAAGAAAAACTATTGCGGCACCGAACAGCTTGGAAAAAAAACGAAGAAGACCAAGAAATAAAAAGAAAAAGAAATTTAAAAAATCAATCAATCAATAAAAAAATAAAAAATAAACCAAAGCGGCTTAAAAAAAACCCCCAAAAAATTAGAACTAAATAAGTCAATGGATTAATTAAACCAAGAAAAATGTTCGGCGTGGCTGGGATTTTCTTCCCGGCCCGAGTTCAAATCTCAATCGGGGGAGAAGTTATTCGACCCCCAAGCCGTTCGAGAATAACCCCTTTAATAACATATTGAGACTTGAACTCACGACCGCCAGATGCGACCCTGGATCAGCCGCGCGCAGCCCATCCCGCAGGACCACCTGGAAATCCCTTGGGTTGTTGCTAACAAATTAAGATGTGTATAGTACGTGCTGATATGCTAGTTTCCGCTTCCGCTTAGTCAAAGAGTGGGACTGTATTCTGCTAGTTATAGACCTGAGGCTAGAAACTCCAGCGTTATATATTCCTTACCGTCGTCAGCCAGAATTGCGCATTTTTCAGCCCAAATTGAGGCGTATTCGGACAGGATTCCAAACAGTTAGCAAGCCAAAAGGTAACGCTTGGAAATTTGAAAACAGACATACACTTCAAAACTAATTGTAATTGCCGAGTATCGTTGGCGAATGCTGCTTGTCATTGCGCGCTTATTCAATTCAAAGATATCGCTATGTCTGCCAAGTTAAGCGGTACCGCACAACTTAAGATTTGCTTACAGTTGGTGGACTCACTGCGAACGAGAACGGGTGTTTTCCTATGCGGTGTTTGCTAGAATTTATCCATACACGATGTAGCTGAGCTGATCGGCCACTTCTCTCGAGGTCGCGTAAAGCCTTCTACATCCTCAATCAACGACATTTCAAGAAAACCAGCCAATATGTATTCTGCCTAAGCCAGAGGTTGGCCCATGTTAATCGTTTATGTCGCTATTGGCCGCTGGAAAACCGAGTCATGGAATTGCTTCCCACTAACAAATCGTTTAGGCCCTGAACTGCCTCGGTCTTAAAACTCTTAAAGTTCGGGAAAAGCAAAGCTTAGACTGAAAGCAAACAAGTCTCGATAACGCAGAAAATAAATCTGTTAGATGGACGGCAATACGGGAAACGTTTACCCGAAACATCAACCACAACAGCGACAGCAAAATACAAACAAATTGGAAAAAATCCAAAAAATCCAAAAATCAGTCAATCAATTTAAGAAAAACTATTGCGGCACCGAACAGCTTGGAAAAAAAACGAAGAAGACCAAGAAATAAAAAGAAAAAGAAATTTAAAAAATCAATCAATCAATAAAAAAATAAAAAATAAACCAAAGCGGCTTAAAAAAAACCCCCAAAAAATTAGAACTAAATAAGTCAATCGATTAATTAAACCAAGAAAAATGTTCGGCGTGGCTGGGATTTTCTTCCCGGCCCGAGTTCAAATCTCAATCGGGGGAGAAGTTATTCGACCCCCAAGCCGTTCGAGAATAACCCCTTTAATAACATATTGAGACTTGAACTCACGACCGCCAGATGCGACCCTGGATCAGCCGCGCGCAGCCCATCCCGCAGGACTACCTGGAAATCCCTTGGGTTGTTGCTAACAAATTAAGATGTGTATAGTACGTGCTGATATGCTAGTTTCCGCTTCCGCTTAGTCAAAGAGTGGGACTGTATTCTGCTAGTTATAGACCTGAGGCTAGAAACTCCAGCGTTATATATTCCTTACCGTCGTCAGCCAGAATTGCGCATTTTTCAGCCCAAATTGAGGCGTATTCGGACAGGATTCCAAACAGTTAGCAAGCCAAAAGGTAACGCTTGGAAATTTGAAAACAGACATACACTTCAAAACTAATTGTAATTGCCGAGTATCGTTGGCGAATGCTGCTTGTCATTGCGCGCTTATTCAATTCAAAGATATCGCTATGTCTGCCAAGTTAAGCGGTACCGCACAACTTAAGATTTGCTTACAGTTGGTGGACTCACTGCGAACGAGAACGGGTGTTTTCCTATGCGGTGTTTGCTAGAATTTATCCATACACGATGTAGCTGAGCTGATCGGCCACTTCTCTCGAGGTCGCGTAAAGCCTTCTACATCCTCAATCAACGACATTTCAAGAAAACCAGCCAATATGTATTCTGCCTAAGCCAGAGGTTGGCCTATGTTAATCGTTTATGTCGCTATTGGCCGCTGGAAAACCGAGTCATGGAATTGCTTCCCACTAACAAATCGTTTAGGCCCTGAACTGCCTCGGTCTTAAAACTCTTAAAGTTCGGGAAAAGCAAAGCTTAGACTGAAAGCAAACAAGTCTCGATAACGCAGAAAATAAATCTGTTAGATGGACGGCAATACGGGAAACGTTTACCCGAAACATCAACCACAACAGCGACAGCAAAATACAAACAAATTGGAAAAAATCCAAAAAATCCAAAAATCAGTCAATCAATTTAAGAAAAACTATTGCGGCACCGAACAGCTTGGAAAAAAAACGAAGAAGACCAAGAAATAAAAAGAAAAAGAAATTTAAAAAATCAATCAATCAATAAAAAAATAAAAAATAAACCAAAGCGGCTTAAAAAAAACCCCCAAAAAATTAGAACTAAATAAGTCAATGGATTAATTAAACCAAGAAAAATGTTCGGCGTGGCTGGGATTTTCTTCCCGGCCCGAGTTCAAATCTCAATCGGGGGAGAAGTTATTCGACCCCCAAGCCGTTCGAGAATAACCCCTTTAATAACATATTGAGACTTGAACTCACGACCGCCAGATGCGACCCTGGATCAGCCGCGCGCAGCCCATCCCGCAGGACCACCTGGAAATCCCTTGGGTTGTTGCTAACAAATTAAGATGTGTATAGTACGTGCTGATATGCTAGTTTCCGCTTCCGCTTAGTCAAAGAGTGGGACTGTATTCTGCTAGTTATAGACCTGAGGCTAGAAACTCCAGCGTTATATATTCCTTACCGTCGTCAGCCAGAATTGCGCATTTTTCAGCCCAAATTGAGGCGTATTCGGACAGGATTCCAAACAGTTAGCAAGCCAAAAGGTAACGCTTGGAAATTTGAAAACAGACATACACTTCAAAACTAATTGTAATTGCCGAGTATCGTTGGCGAATGCTGCTTGTCATTGCGCGCTTATTCAATTCAAAGATATCGCTATGTCTGCCAAGTTAAGCGGTACCGCACAACTTAAGATTTGCTTACAGTTGGTGGACTCACTGCGAACGAGAACGGGTGTTTTCCTATGCGGTGTTTGCTAGAATTTATCCATACACGATGTAGCTGAGCTGATCGGCCACTTCTCTCGAGGTCGCGTAAAGCCTTCTACATCCTCAATCAACGACATTTCAAGAAAACCAGCCAATATGTATTCTGCCTAAGCCAGAGGTTGGCCCATGTTAATCGTTTATGTCGCTATTGGCCGCTGGAAAACCGAGTCATGGAATTGCTTCCCACTAACAAATCGTTTAGGCCCTGAACTGCCTCGGTCTTAAAACTCTTAAAGTTCGGGAAAAGCAAAGCTTAGACTGAAAGCAAACAAGTCTCGATAACGCAGAAAATAAATCTGTTAGATGGACGGCAATACGGGAAACGTTTACCCGAAACATCAACCACAACAGCGACAGCAAAATACAAACAAATTGGAAAAAATCCAAAAAATCCAAAAATCAGTCAATCAATTTAAGAAAAACTATTGCGGCACCGAACAGCTTGGAAAAAAAACGAAGAAGACCAAGAAATAAAAAGAAAAAGAAATTTAAAAAATCAATCAATCAATAAAAAAATAAAAAATAAACCAAAGCGGCTTAAAAAAAACCCCCAAAAAATTAGAACTAAATAAGTCAATGGATTAATTAAACCAAGAAAAATGTTCGGCGTGGCTGGGATTTTCTTCCCGGCCCGAGTTCAAATCTCAATCGGGGGAGAAGTTATTCGACCCCCAAGCCGTTCGAGAATAACCCCTTTAATAACATATTGAGACTTGAACTCACGACCGCCAGATGCGACCCTGGATCAGCCGCGCGCAGCCCATCCCGCAGGACTACCTGGAAATCCCTTGGGTTGTTGCTAACAAATTAAGATGTGTATAGTACGTGCTGATATGCTAGTTTCCGCTTCCGCTTAGTCAAAGAGTGGGACTGTATTCTGCTAGTTATAGACCTGAGGCTAGAAACTCCAGCGTTATATATTCCTTACCGTCGTCAGCCAGAATTGCGCATTTTTCAGCCCAAATTGAGGCGTATTCGGACAGGATTCCAAACAGTTAGCAAGCCAAAAGGTAACGCTTGGAAATTTGAAAACAGACATACACTTCAAAACTAATTGTAATTGCCGAGTATCGTTGGCGAATGCTGCTTGTCATTGCGCGCTTATTCAATTCAAAGATATCGCTATGTCTGCCAAGTTAAGCGGTACCGCACAACTTAAGATTTGCTTACAGTTGGTGGACTCACTGCGAACGAGAACGGGTGTTTTCCTATGCGGTGTTTGCTAGAATTTATCCATACACGATGTAGCTGAGCTGATCGGCCACTTCTCTCGAGGTCGCGTAAAGCCTTCTACATCCTCAATCAACGACATTTCAAGAAAACCAGCCAATATGTATTCTGCCTAAGCCAGAGGTTGGCCCATGTTAATCGTTTATGTCGCTATTGGCCGCTGGAAAACCGAGTCATGGAATTGCTTCCCACTAACAAATCGTTTAGGCCCTGAACTGCCTCGGTCTTAAAACTCTTAAAGTTCGGGAAAAGCAAAGCTTAGACTGAAAGCAAACAAGTCTCGATAACGCAGAAAATAAATCTGTTAGATGGACGGCAATACGGGAAACGTTTACCCGAAACATCAACCACAACAGCGACAGCAAAATACAAACAAATTGGAAAAAATCCAAAAAATCCAAAAATCAGTCAATCAATTTAAGAAAAACTATTGCGGCACCGAACAGCTTGGAAAAAAAACGAAGAAGACCAAGAAATAAAAAGAAAAAGAAATTTAAAAAATCAATCAATCAATAAAAAAATAAAAAATAAACCAAAGCGGCTTAAAAAAAACCCCCAAAAAATTAGAACTAAATAAGTCAATGGATTAATTAAACCAAGAAAAATGTTCGGCGTGGCTGGGATTTTCTTCCCGGCCCGAGTTCAAATCTCAATCGGGGGAGAAGTTATTCGACCCCCAAGCCGTTCGAGAATAACCCCTTTAATAACATATTGAGACTTGAACTCACGACCGCCAGATGCGACCCTGGATCAGCCGCGCGCAGCCCATCCCGCAGGACCACCTGGAAATCCCTTGGGTTGTTGCTAACAAATTAAGATGTGTATAGTACGTGCTGATATGCTAGTTTCCGCTTCCGCTTAGTCAAAGAGTGGGACTGTATTCTGCTAGTTATAGACCTGAGGCTAGAAACTCCAGCGTTATATATTCCTTACCGTCGTCAGCCAGAATTGCGCATTTTTCAGCCCAAATTGAGGCGTATTCGGACAGGATTCCAAACAGTTAGCAAGCCAAAAGGTAACGCTTGGAAATTTGAAAACAGACATACACTTCAAAACTAATTGTAATTGCCGAGTATCGTTGGCGAATGCTGCTTGTCATTGCGCGCTTATTCAATTCAAAGATATCGCTATGTCTGCCAAGTTAAGCGGTACCGCACAACTTAAGATTTGCTTACAGTTGGTGGACTCACTGCGAACGAGAACGGGTGTTTTCCTATGCGGTGTTTGCTAGAATTTATCCATACACGATGTAGCTGAGCTGATCGGCCACTTCTCTCGAGGTCGCGTAAAGCCTTCTACATCCTCAATCAACGACATTTCAAGAAAACCAGCCAATATGTATTCTGCCTAAGCCAGAGGTTGGCCCATGTTAATCGTTTATGTCGCTATTGGCCGCTGGAAAACCGAGTCATGGAATTGCTTCCCACTAACAAATCGTTTAGGCCCTGAACTGCCTCGGTCTTAAAACTCTTAAAGTTCGGGAAAAGCAAAGCTTAGACTGAAAGCAAACAAGTCTCGATAACGCAGAAAATAAATCTGTTAGATGGACGGCAATACGGGAAACGTTTACCCGAAACATCAACCACAACAGCGACAGCAAAATACAAACAAATTGGAAAAAATCCAAAAAATCCAAAAATCAGTCAATCAATTTAAGAAAAACTATTGCGGCACCGAACAGCTTGGAAAAAAAACGAAGAAGACCAAGAAATAAAAAGAAAAAGAAATTTAAAAAATCAATCAATCAATAAAAAAATAAAAAATAAACCAAAGCGGCTTAAAAAAAACCCCCAAAAAATTAGAACTAAATAAGTCAATGGATTAATTAAACCAAGAAAAATGTTCGGCGTGGCTGGGATTTTCTTCCCGGCCCGAGTTCAAATCTCAATCGGGGGAGAAGTTATTCGACCCCCAAGCCGTTCGAGAATAACCCCTTTAATAACATATTGAGACTTGAACTCACGACCGCCAGATGCGACCCTGGATCAGCCGCGCGCAGCCCATCCCGCAGGACCACCTGGAAATCCCTTGGGTTGTTGCTAACAAATTAAGATGTGTATAGTACGTGCTGATATGCTAGTTTCCGCTTCCGCTTAGTCAAAGAGTGGGACTGTATTCTGCTAGTTATAGACCTGAGGCTAGAAACTCCAGCGTTATATATTCCTTACCGTCGTCAGCCAGAATTGCGCATTTTTCAGCCCAAATTGAGGCGTATTCGGACAGGATTCCAAACAGTTAGCAAGCCAAAAGGTAACGCTTGGAAATTTGAAAACAGACATACACTTCAAAACTAATTGTAATTGCCGAGTATCGTTGGCGAATGCTGCTTGTCATTGCGCGCTTATTCAATTCAAAGATATCGCTATGTCTGCCAAGTTAAGCGGTACCGCACAACTTAAGATTTGCTTACAGTTGGTGGACTCACTGCGAACGAGAACGGGTGTTTTCCTATGCGGTGTTTGCTAGAATTTATCCATACACGATGTAGCTGAGCTGATCGGCCACTTCTCTCGAGGTCGCGTAAAGCCTTCTACATCCTCAATCAACGACATTACAAGAAAACCAGCCAATATGTATTCTGCCTAAGCCAGAGGTTGGCCCATGTTAATCGTTTATGTCGCTATTGGCCGCTGGAAAACCGAGTCATGGAATTGCTTCCCACTAACAAATCGTTTAGGCCCTGAACTGCCTCGGTCTTAAAACTCTTAAAGTTCGGGAAAAGCAAAGCTTAGACTGAAAGCAAACAAGTCTCGATAACGCAGAAAATAAATCTGTTAGATGGACGGCAATACGGGAAACGTTTACCCGAAACATCAACCACAACAGCGACAGCAAAATACAAACAAATTGGAAAAAATCCAAAAAATCCAAAAATCAGTCAATCAATTTAAGAAAAACTATTGCGGCACCGAACAGCTTGGAAAAAAAACGAAGAAGACCAAGAAATAAAAAGAAAAAGAAATTTAAAAAATCAATCAATCAATAAAAAAATAAAAAATAAACCAAAGCGGCTTAAAAAAAAACCCCAAAAAATTAGAACTAAATAAGTCAATGGATTAATTAAACCAAGAAAAATGTTCGGCGTGGCTGGGATTTTCTTCCCGGCCCGAGTTCAAATCTCAATCGGGGGAGAAGTTATTCGACCCCCAAGCCGTTCGAGAATAACCCCTTTAATAACATATTGAGACTTGAACTCACGACCGCCAGATGCGACCCTGGATCAGCCGCGCGCAGCCCATCCCGCAGGACCACCTGGAAATCCCTTGGGTTGTTGCTAACAAATTAAGATGTGTATAGTACGTGCTGATATGCTAGTTTCCGCTTCCGCTTAGTCAAAGAGTGGGACTGTATTCTGCTAGTTATAGACCTGAGGCTAGAAACTCCAGCGTTATATATTCCTTACCGTCGTCAGCCAGAATTGCGCATTTTTCAGCCCAAATTGAGGCGTATTCGGACAGGATTCCAAACAGTTAGCAAGCCAAAAGGTAACGCTTGGAAATTTGAAAACAGACATACACTTCAAAACTAATTGTAATTGCCGAGTATCGTTGGCGAATGCTGCTTGTCATTGCGCGCTTATTCAATTCAAAGATATCGCTATGTCTGCCAAGTTAAGCGGTACCGCACAACTTAAGATTTGCTTACAGTTGGTGGACTCACTGCGAACGAGAACGGGTGTTTTCCTATGCGGTGTTTGCTAGAATTTATCCATACACGATGTAGCTGAGCTGATCGGCCACTTCTCTCGAGGTCGCGTAAAGCCTTCTACATCCTCAATCAACGACATTTCAAGAAAACCAGCCAATATGTATTCTGCCTAAGCCAGAGGTTGGCCCATGTTAATCGTTTATGTCGCTATTGGCCGCTGGAAAACCGAGTCATGGAATTGCTTCCCACTAACAAATCGTTTAGGCCCTGAACTGCCTCGGTCTTAAAACTCTTAAAGTTCGGGAAAAGCAAAGCTTAGACTGAAAGCAAACAAGTCTCGATAACGCAGAAAATAAATCTGTTAGATGGACGGCAATACGGGAAACGTTTACCCGAAACATCAACCACAACAGCGACAGCAAAATACAAACAAATTGGAAAAAATCCAAAAAATCCAAAAATCAGTCAATCAATTTAAGAAAAACTATTGCGGCACCGAACAGCTTGGAAAAAAAACGAAGAAGACCAAGAAATAAAAAGAAAAAGAAATTTAAAAAATCAATCAATCAATAAAAAAATAAAAAATAAACCAAAGCGGCTTAAAAAAAACCCCCAAAAAATTAGAACTAAATAAGTCAATGGATTAATTAAACCAAGAAAAATGTTCGGCGTGGCTGGGATTTTCTTCCCGGCCCGAGTTCAAATCTCAATCGGGGGAGAAGTTATTCGACCCCCAAGCCGTTCGAGAATAACCCCTTTAATAACATATTGAGACTTGAACTCACGACCGCCAGATGCGACCCTGGATCAGCCGCGCGCAGCCCATCCCGCAGGACTACCTGGAAATCCCTTGGGTTGTTGCTAACAAATTAAGATGTGTATAGTACGTGCTGATATGCTAGTTTCCGGTTCCGCTTAGTCAAAGAGTGGGACTGTATTCTGCTAGTTATAGACCTGAGGCTAGAAACTCCAGCGTTATATATTCCTTACCGTCGTCAGCCAGAATTGCGCATTTTTCAGCCCAAATTGAGGCGTATTCGGACAGGATTCCAAACAGTTAGCAAGCCAAAAGGTAACGCTTGGAAATTTGAAAACAGACATACACTTCAAAACTAATTGTAATTGCCGAGTATCGTTGGCGAATGCTGCTTGTCATTGCGCGCTTATTCAATTCAAAGATATCGCTATGTCTGCCAAGTTAAGCGGTACCGCACAACTTAAGATTTGCTTACAGTTGGTGGACTCACTGCGAACGAGAACGGGTGTTTTCCTATGCGGTGTTTGCTAGAATTTATCCATACACGATGTAGCTGAGCTGATCGGCCACTTCTCTCGAGGTCGCGTAAAGCCTTCTACATCCTCAATCAACGACATTTCAAGAAAACCAGCCAATATGTATTCTGCCTAAGCCAGAGGTTGGCCCATGTTAATCGTTTATGTCGCTATTGGCCGCTGGAAAACCGAGTCATGGAATTGCTTCCCACTAACAAATCGTTTAGGCCCTGAACTGCCTCGGTCTTAAAACTCTTAAAGTTCGGGAAAAGCAAAGCTTAGACTGAAAGCAAACAAGTCTCGATAACGCAGAAAATAAATCTGTTAGATGGACGGCAATACGGGAAACGTTTACCCGAAACATCAACCACAACAGCGACAGCAAAATACAAACAAATTGGAAAAAATCCAAAAAATCCAAAAATCAGTCAATCAATTTAAGAAAAACTATTGCGGCACCGAACAGCTTGGAAAAAAAACGAAGAAGACCAAGAAATAAAAAGAAAAAGAAATTTAAAAAATCAATCAATCAATAAAAAAATAAAAAATAAACCAAAGCGGCTTAAAAAAAACCCCCAAAAAATTAGAACTAAATAAGTCAATGGATTAATTAAACCAAGAAAAATGTTCGGCGTGGCTGGGATTTTCTTCCCGGCCCGAGTTCAAATCTCAATCGGGGGAGAAGTTATTCGACCCCCAAGCCGTTCGAGAATAACCCCTTTAATAACATATTGAGACTTGAACTCACGACCGCCAGATGCGACCCTGGATCAGCCGCGCGCAGCCCATCCCGCAGGACTACCTGGAAATCCCTTGGGTTGTTGCTAACAAATTAAGATGTGTATAGTACGTGCTGATATGCTAGTTTCCGCTTCCGCTTAGTCAAAGAGTGGGACTGTATTCTGCTAGTTATAGACCTGAGGCTAGAAACTCCAGCGTTATATATTCCTTACCGTCGTCAGCCAGAATTGCGCATTTTTCAGCCCAAATTGAGGCGTATTCGGACAGGATTCCAAACAGTTAGCAAGCCAAAAGGTAACGCTTGGAAATTTGAAAACAGACATACACTTCAAAACTAATTGTAATTGCCGAGTATCGTTGGCGAATGCTGCTTGTCATTGCGCGCTTATTCAATTCAAAGATATCGCTATGTCTGCCAAGTTAAGCGGTACCGCACAACTTAAGATTTGCTTACAGTTGGTGGACTCACTGCGAACGAGAACGGGTGTTTTCCTATGCGGTGTTTGCTAGAATTTATCCATACACGATGTAGCTGAGCTGATCGGCCACTTCTCTCGAGGTCGCGTAAAGCCTTCTACATCCTCAATCAACGACATTTCAAGAAAACCAGCCAATATGTATTCTGCCTAAGCCAGAGGTTGGCCCATGTTAATCGTTTATGTCGCTATTGGCCGCTGGAAAACCGAGTCATGGAATTGCTTCCCACTAACAAATCGTTTAGGCCCTGAACTGCCTCGGTCTTAAAACTCTTAAAGTTCGGGAAAAGCAAAGCTTAGACTGAAAGCAAACAAGTCTCGATAACGCAGAAAATAAATCTGTTAGATGGACGGCAATACGGGAAACGTTTACCCGAAACATCAACCACAACAGCGACAGCAAAATACAAACAAATTGGAAAAAATCCAAAAAATCCAAAAATCAGTCAATCAATTTAAGAAAAACTATTGCGGCACCGAACAGCTTGGAAAAAAAACGAAGAAGACCAAGAAATAAAAAGAAAAAGAAATTTAAAAAATCAATCAATCAATAAAAAAATAAAAAATAAACCAAAGCGGCTTAAAAAAAACCCCCAAAAAATTAGAACTAAATAAGTCAATGGATTAATTAAACCAAGAAAAATGTTCGGCGTGGCTGGGATTTTCTTCCCGGCCCGAGTTCAAATCTCAATCGGGGGAGAAGTTATTCGACCCCCAAGCCGTTCGAGAATAACCCCTTTAATAACATATTGAGACTTGAACTCACGACCGCCAGATGCGACCCTGGATCAGCCGCGCGCAGCCCATCCCGCAGGACCACCTGGAAATCCCTTGGGTTGTTGCTAACAAATTAAGATGTGTATAGTACGTGCTGATATGCTAGTTTCCGCTTCCGCTTAGTCAAAGAGTGGGACTGTATTCTGCTAGTTATAGACCTGAGGCTAGAAACTCCAGCGTTATATATTCCTTACCGTCGTCAGCCAGAATTGCGCATTTTTCAGCCCAAATTGAGGCGTATTCGGACAGGATTCCAAACAGTTAGCAAGCCAAAAGGTAACGCTTGGAAATTTGAAAACAGACATACACTTCAAAACTAATTGTAATTGCCGAGTATCGTTGGCGAATGCTGCTTGTCATTGCGCGCTTATTCAATTCAAAGATATCGCTATGTCTGCCAAGTTAAGCGGTACCGCACAACTTAAGATTTGCTTACAGTTGGTGGACTCACTGCGAACGAGAACGGGTGTTTTCCTATGCGGTGTTTGCTAGAATTTATCCATACACGATGTAGCTGAGCTGATCGGCCACTTCTCTCGAGGTCGCGTAAAGCCTTCTACATCCTCAATCAACGACATTTCAAGAAAACCAGCCAATATGTATTCTGCCTAAGCCAGAGGTTGGCCCATGTTAATCGTTTATGTCGCTATTGGCCGCTGGAAAACCGAGTCATGGAATTGCTTCCCACTAACAAATCGTTTAGGCCCTGAACTGCCTCGGTCTTAAAACTCTTAAAGTTCGGGAAAAGCAAAGCTTAGACTGAAAGCAAACAAGTCTCGATAACGCAGAAAATAAATCTGTTAGATGGACGGCAATACGGGAAACGTTTACCCGAAACATCAACCACAACAGCGACAGCAAAATACAAACAAATTGGAAAAAATCCAAAAAATCCAAAAATCAGTCAATCAATTTAAGAAAAACTATTGCGGCACCGAACAGCTTGGAAAAAAAACGAAGAAGACCAAGAAATAAAAAGAAAAAGAAATTTAAAAAATCAATCAATCAATAAAAAAATAAAAAATAAACCAAAGCGGCTTAAAAAAAACCCCCAAAAAATTAGAACTAAATAAGTCAATGGATTAATTAAACCAAGAAAAATGTTCGGCGTGGCTGGGATTTTCTTCCCGGCCCGAGTTCAAATCTCAATCGGGGGAGAAGTTATTCGACCCCCAAGCCGTTCGAGAATAACCCCTTTAATAACATATTGAGACTTGAACTCACGACCGCCAGATGCGACCCTGGATCAGCCGCGCGCAGCCCATCCCGCAGGACCACCTGGAAATCCCTTGGGTTGTTGCTAACAAATTAAGATGTGTATAGTACGTGCTGATATGCTAGTTTCCGCTTCCGCTTAGTCAAAGAGTGGGACTGTATTCTGCTAGTTATAGACCTGAGGCTAGAAACTCCAGCGTTATATATTCCTTACCGTCGTCAGCCAGAATTGCGCATTTTTCAGCCCAAATTGAGGCGTATTCGGACAGGATTCCAAACAGTTAGCAAGCCAAAAGGTAACGCTTGGAAATTTGAAAACAGACATACACTTCAAAACTAATTGTAATTGCCGAGTATCGTTGGCGAATGCTGCTTGTCATTGCGCGCTTATTCAATTCAAAGATATCGCTATGTCTGCCAAGTTAAGCGGTACCGCACAACTTAAGATTTGCTTACAGTTGGTGGACTCACTGCGAACGAGAACGGGTGTTTTCCTATGCGGTGTTTGCTAGAATTTATCCATACACGATGTAGCTGAGCTGATCGGCCACTTCTCTCGAGGTCGCGTAAAGCCTTCTACATCCTCAATCAACGACATTTCAAGAAAACCAGCCAATATGTATTCTGCCTAAGCCAGAGGTTGGCCCATGTTAATCGTTTATGTCGCTATTGGCCGCTGGAAAACCGAGTCATGGAATTGCTTCCCACTAACAAATCGTTTAGGCCCTGAACTGCCTCGGTCTTAAAACTCTTAAAGTTCGGGAAAAGCAAAGCTTAGACTGAAAGCAAACAAGTCTCGATAACGCAGAAAATAAATCTGTTAGATGGACGGCAATACGGGAAACGTTTACCCGAAACATCAACCACAACAGCGACAGCAAAATACAAACAAATTGGAAAAAATCCAAAAAATCCAAAAATCAGTCAATCAATTTAAGAAAAACTATTGCGGCACCGAACAGCTTGGAAAAAAAACGAAGAAGACCAAGAAATAAAAAGAAAAAGAAATTTAAAAAATCAATCAATCAATAAAAAAATAAAAAATAAACCAAAGCGGCTTAAAAAAAACCCCCAAAAAATTAGAACTAAATAAGTCAATCGATTAATTAAACCAAGAAAAATGTTCGGCGTGGCTGGGATTTTCTTCCCGGCCCGAGTTCAAATCTCAATCGGGGGAGAAGTTATTCGACCCCCAAGCCGTTCGAGAATAACCCCTTTAATAACATATTGAGACTTGAACTCACGACCGCCAGATGCGACCCTGGATCAGCCGCGCGCAGCCCATCCCGCAGGACTACCTGGAAATCCCTTGGGTTGTTGCTAACAAATTAAGATGTGTATAGTACGTGCTGATATGCTAGTTTCCGCTTCCGCTTAGTCAAAGAGTGGGACTGTATTCTGCTAGTTATAGACCTGAGGCTAGAAACTCCAGCGTTATATATTCCTTACCGTCGTCAGCCAGAATTGCGCATTTTTCAGCCCAAATTGAGGCGTATTCGGACAGGATTCCAAACAGTTAGCAAGCCAAAAGGTAACGCTTGGAAATTTGAAAACAGACATACACTTCAAAACTAATTGTAATTGCCGAGTATCGTTGGCGAATGCTGCTTGTCATTGCGCGCTTATTCAATTCAAAGATATCGCTATGTCTGCCAAGTTAAGCGGTACCGCACAACTTAAGATTTGCTTACAGTTGGTGGACTCACTGCGAACGAGAACGGGTGTTTTCCTATGCGGTGTTTGCTAGAATTTATCCATACACGATGTAGCTGAGCTGATCGGCCACTTCTCTCGAGGTCGCGTAAAGCCTTCTACATCCTCAATCAACGACATTTCAAGAAAACCAGCCAATATGTATTCTGCCTAAGCCAGAGGTTGGCCTATGTTAATCGTTTATGTCGCTATTGGCCGCTGGAAAACCGAGTCATGGAATTGCTTCCCACTAACAAATCGTTTAGGCCCTGAACTGCCTCGGTCTTAAAACTCTTAAAGTTCGGGAAAAGCAAAGCTTAGACTGAAAGCAAACAAGTCTCGATAACGCAGAAAATAAATCTGTTAGATGGACGGCAATACGGGAAACGTTTACCCGAAACATCAACCACAACAGCGACAGCAAAATACAAACAAATTGGAAAAAATCCAAAAAATCCAAAAATCAGTCAATCAATTTAAGAAAAACTATTGCGGCACCGAACAGCTTGGAAAAAAAACGAAGAAGACCAAGAAATAAAAAGAAAAAGAAATTTAAAAAATCAATCAATCAATAAAAAAATAAAAAATAAACCAAAGCGGCTTAAAAAAAACCCCCAAAAAATTAGAACTAAATAAGTCAATGGATTAATTAAACCAAGAAAAATGTTCGGCGTGGCTGGGATTTTCTTCCCGGCCCGAGTTCAAATCTCAATCGGGGGAGAAGTTATTCGACCCCCAAGCCGTTCGAGAATAACCCCTTTAATAACATATTGAGACTTGAACTCACGACCGCCAGATGCGACCCTGGATCAGCCGCGCGCAGCCCATCCCGCAGGACCACCTGGAAATCCCTTGGGTTGTTGCTAACAAATTAAGATGTGTATAGTACGTGCTGATATGCTAGTTTCCGCTTCCGCTTAGTCAAAGAGTGGGACTGTATTCTGCTAGTTATAGACCTGAGGCTAGAAACTCCAGCGTTATATATTCCTTACCGTCGTCAGCCAGAATTGCGCATTTTTCAGCCCAAATTGAGGCGTATTCGGACAGGATTCCAAACAGTTAGCAAGCCAAAAGGTAACGCTTGGAAATTTGAAAACAGACATACACTTCAAAACTAATTGTAATTGCCGAGTATCGTTGGCGAATGCTGCTTGTCATTGCGCGCTTATTCAATTCAAAGATATCGCTATGTCTGCCAAGTTAAGCGGTACCGCACAACTTAAGATTTGCTTACAGTTGGTGGACTCACTGCGAACGAGAACGGGTGTTTTCCTATGCGGTGTTTGCTAGAATTTATCCATACACGATGTAGCTGAGCTGATCGGCCACTTCTCTCGAGGTCGCGTAAAGCCTTCTACATCCTCAATCAACGACATTTCAAGAAAACCAGCCAATATGTATTCTGCCTAAGCCAGAGGTTGGCCCATGTTAATCGTTTATGTCGCTATTGGCCGCTGGAAAACCGAGTCATGGAATTGCTTCCCACTAACAAATCGTTTAGGCCCTGAACTGCCTCGGTCTTAAAACTCTTAAAGTTCGGGAAAAGCAAAGCTTAGACTGAAAGCAAACAAGTCTCGATAACGCAGAAAATAAATCTGTTAGATGGACGGCAATACGGGAAACGTTTACCCGAAACATCAACCACAACAGCGACAGCAAAATACAAACAAATTGGAAAAAATCCAAAAAATCCAAAAATCAGTCAATCAATTTAAGAAAAACTATTGCGGCACCGAACAGCTTGGAAAAAAAACGAAGAAGACCAAGAAATAAAAAGAAAAAGAAATTTAAAAAATCAATCAATCAATAAAAAAATAAAAAATAAACCAAAGCGGCTTAAAAAAAACCCCCAAAAAATTAGAACTAAATAAGTCAATGGATTAATTAAACCAAGAAAAATGTTCGGCGTGGCTGGGATTTTCTTCCCGGCCCGAGTTCAAATCTCAATCGGGGGAGAAGTTATTCGACCCCCAAGCCGTTCGAGAATAACCCCTTTAATAACATATTGAGACTTGAACTCACGACCGCCAGATGCGACCCTGGATCAGCCGCGCGCAGCCCATCCCGCAGGACTACCTGGAAATCCCTTGGGTTGTTGCTAACAAATTAAGATGTGTATAGTACGTGCTGATATGCTAGTTTCCGCTTCCGCTTAGTCAAAGAGTGGGACTGTATTCTGCTAGTTATAGACCTGAGGCTAGAAACTCCAGCGTTATATATTCCTTACCGTCGTCAGCCAGAATTGCGCATTTTTCAGCCCAAATTGAGGCGTATTCGGACAGGATTCCAAACAGTTAGCAAGCCAAAAGGTAACGCTTGGAAATTTGAAAACAGACATACACTTCAAAACTAATTGTAATTGCCGAGTATCGTTGGCGAATGCTGCTTGTCATTGCGCGCTTATTCAATTCAAAGATATCGCTATGTCTGCCAAGTTAAGCGGTACCGCACAACTTAAGATTTGCTTACAGTTGGTGGACTCACTGCGAACGAGAACGGGTGTTTTCCTATGCGGTGTTTGCTAGAATTTATCCATACACGATGTAGCTGAGCTGATCGGCCACTTCTCTCGAGGTCGCGTAAAGCCTTCTACATCCTCAATCAACGACATTACAAGAAAACCAGCCAATATGTATTCTGCCTAAGCCAGAGGTTGGCCCATGTTAATCGTTTATGTCGCTATTGGCCGCTGGAAAACCGAGTCATGGAATTGCTTCCCACTAACAAATCGTTTAGGCCCTGAACTGCCTCGGTCTTAAAACTCTTAAAGTTCGGGAAAAGCAAAGCTTAGACTGAAAGCAAACAAGTCTCGATAACGCAGAAAATAAATCTGTTAGATGGACGGCAATACGGGAAACGTTTACCCGAAACATCAACCACAACAGCGACAGCAAAATACAAACAAATTGGAAAAAATCCAAAAAATCCAAAAATCAGTCAATCAATTTAAGAAAAACTATTGCGGCACCGAACAGCTTGGAAAAAAAACGAAGAAGACCAAGAAATAAAAAGAAAAAGAAATTTAAAAAATCAATCAATCAATAAAAAAATAAAAAATAAACCAAAGCGGCTTAAAAAAAACCCCCAAAAAATTAGAACTAAATAAGTCAATGGATTAATTAAACCAAGAAAAATGTTCGGCGTGGCTGGGATTTTCTTCCCGGCCCGAGTTCAAATCTCAATCGGGGGAGAAGTTATTCGACCCCCAAGCCGTTCGAGAATAACCCCTTTAATAACATATTGAGACTTGAACTCACGACCGCCAGATGCGACCCTGGATCAGCCGCGCGCAGCCCATCCCGCAGGACCACCTGGAAATCCCTTGGGTTGTTGCTAACAAATTAAGATGTGTATAGTACGTGCTGATATGCTAGTTTCCGCTTCCGCTTAGTCAAAGAGTGGGACTGTATTCTGCTAGTTATAGACCTGAGGCTAGAAACTCCAGCGTTATATATTCCTTACCGTCGTCAGCCAGAATTGCGCATTTTTCAGCCCAAATTGAGGCGTATTCGGACAGGATTCCAAACAGTTAGCAAGCCAAAAGGTAACGCTTGGAAATTTGAAAACAGACATACACTTCAAAACTAATTGTAATTGCCGAGTATCGTTGGCGAATGCTGCTTGTCATTGCGCGCTTATTCAATTCAAAGATATCGCTATGTCTGCCAAGTTAAGCGGTACCGCACAACTTAAGATTTGCTTACAGTTGGTGGACTCACTGCGAACGAGAACGGGTGTTTTCCTATGCGGTGTTTGCTAGAATTTATCCATACACGATGTAGCTGAGCTGATCGGCCACTTCTCTCGAGGTCGCGTAAAGCCTTCTACATCCTCAATCAACGACATTTCAAGAAAACCAGCCAATATGTATTCTGCCTAAGCCAGAGGTTGGCCCATGTTAATCGTTTATGTCGCTATTGGCCGCTGGAAAACCGAGTCATGGAATTGCTTCCCACTAACAAATCGTTTAGGCCCTGAACTGCCTCGGTCTTAAAACTCTTAAAGTTCGGGAAAAGCAAAGCTTAGACTGAAAGCAAACAAGTCTCGATAACGCAGAAAATAAATCTGTTAGATGGACGGCAATACGGGAAACGTTTACCCGAAACATCAACCACAACAGCGACAGCAAAATACAAACAAATTGGAAAAAATCCAAAAAATCCAAAAATCAGTCAATCAATTTAAGAAAAACTATTGCGGCACCGAACAGCTTGGAAAAAAAACGAAGAAGACCAAGAAATAAAAAGAAAAAGAAATTTAAAAAATCAATCAATCAATAAAAAAATAAAAAATAAACCAAAGCGGCTTAAAAAAAACCCCCAAAAAATTAGAACTAAATAAGTCAATGGATTAATTAAACCAAGAAAAATGTTCGGCGTGGCTGGGATTTTCTTCCCGGCCCGAGTTCAAATCTCAATCGGGGGAGAAGTTATTCGACCCCCAAGCCGTTCGAGAATAACCCCTTTAATAACATATTGAGACTTGAACTCACGACCGCCAGATGCGACCCTGGATCAGCCGCGCGCAGCCCATCCCGCAGGACCACCTGGAAATCCCTTGGGTTGTTGCTAACAAATTAAGATGTGTATAGTACGTGCTGATATGCTAGTTTCCGCTTCCGCTTAGTCAAAGAGTGGGACTGTATTCTGCTAGTTATAGACCTGAGGCTAGAAACTCCAGCGTTATATATTCCTTACCGTCGTCAGCCAGAATTGCGCATTTTTCAGCCCAAATTGAGGCGTATTCGGACAGGATTCCAAACAGTTAGCAAGCCAAAAGGTAACGCTTGGAAATTTGAAAACAGACATACACTTCAAAACTAATTGTAATTGCCGAGTATCGTTGGCGAATGCTGCTTGTCATTGCGCGCTTATTCAATTCAAAGATATCGCTATGTCTGCCAAGTTAAGCGGTACCGCACAACTTAAGATTTGCTTACAGTTGGTGGACTCACTGCGAACGAGAACGGGTGTTTTCCTATGCGGTGTTTGCTAGAATTTATCCATACACGATGTAGCTGAGCTGATCGGCCACTTCTCTCGAGGTCGCGTAAAGCCTTCTACATCCTCAATCAACGACATTACAAGAAAACCAGCCAATATGTATTCTGCCTAAGCCAGAGGTTGGCCCATGTTAATCGTTTATGTCGCTATTGGCCGCTGGAAAACCGAGTCATGGAATTGCTTCCCACTAACAAATCGTTTAGGCCCTGAACTGCCTCGGTCTTAAAACTCTTAAAGTTCGGGAAAAGCAAAGCTTAGACTGAAAGCAAACAAGTCTCGATAACGCAGAAAATAAATCTGTTAGATGGACGGCAATACGGGAAACGTTTACCCGAAACATCAACCACAACAGCGACAGCAAAATACAAACAAATTGGAAAAAATCCAAAAAATCCAAAAATCAGTCAATCAATTTAAGAAAAACTATTGCGGCACCGAACAGCTTGGAAAAAAAACGAAGAAGACCAAGAAATAAAAAGAAAAAGAAATTTAAAAAATCAATCAATCAATAAAAAAATAAAAAATAAACCAAAGCGGCTTAAAAAAAAACCCCAAAAAATTAGAACTAAATAAGTCAATGGATTAATTAAACCAAGAAAAATGTTCGGCGTGGCTGGGATTTTCTTCCCGGCCCGAGTTCAAATCTCAATCGGGGGAGAAGTTATTCGACCCCCAAGCCGTTCGAGAATAACCCCTTTAATAACATATTGAGACTTGAACTCACGACCGCCAGATGCGACCCTGGATCAGCCGCGCGCAGCCCATCCCGCAGGACCACCTGGAAATCCCTTGGGTTGTTGCTAACAAATTAAGATGTGTATAGTACGTGCTGATATGCTAGTTTCCGCTTCCGCTTAGTCAAAGAGTGGGACTGTATTCTGCTAGTTATAGACCTGAGGCTAGAAACTCCAGCGTTATATATTCCTTACCGTCGTCAGCCAGAATTGCGCATTTTTCAGCCCAAATTGAGGCGTATTCGGACAGGATTCCAAACAGTTAGCAAGCCAAAAGGTAACGCTTGGAAATTTGAAAACAGACATACACTTCAAAACTAATTGTAATTGCCGAGTATCGTTGGCGAATGCTGCTTGTCATTGCGCGCTTATTCAATTCAAAGATATCGCTATGTCTGCCAAGTTAAGCGGTACCGCACAACTTAAGATTTGCTTACAGTTGGTGGACTCACTGCGAACGAGAACGGGTGTTTTCCTATGCGGTGTTTGCTAGAATTTATCCATACACGATGTAGCTGAGCTGATCGGCCACTTCTCTCGAGGTCGCGTAAAGCCTTCTACATCCTCAATCAACGACATTTCAAGAAAACCAGCCAATATGTATTCTGCCTAAGCCAGAGGTTGGCCCATGTTAATCGTTTATGTCGCTATTGGCCGCTGGAAAACCGAGTCATGGAATTGCTTCCCACTAACAAATCGTTTAGGCCCTGAACTGCCTCGGTCTTAAAACTCTTAAAGTTCGGGAAAAGCAAAGCTTAGACTGAAAGCAAACAAGTCTCGATAACGCAGAAAATAAATCTGTTAGATGGACGGCAATACGGGAAACGTTTACCCGAAACATCAACCACAACAGCGACAGCAAAATACAAACAAATTGGAAAAAATCCAAAAAATCCAAAAATCAGTCAATCAATTTAAGAAAAACTATTGCGGCACCGAACAGCTTGGAAAAAAAACGAAGAAGACCAAGAAATAAAAAGAAAAAGAAATTTAAAAAATCAATCAATCAATAAAAAAATAAAAAATAAACCAAAGCGGCTTAAAAAAAACCCCCAAAAAATTAGAACTAAATAAGTCAATGGATTAATTAAACCAAGAAAAATGTTCGGCGTGGCTGGGATTTTCTTCCCGGCCCGAGTTCAAATCTCAATCGGGGGAGAAGTTATTCGACCCCCAAGCCGTTCGAGAATAACCCCTTTAATAACATATTGAGACTTGAACTCACGACCGCCAGATGCGACCCTGGATCAGCCGCGCGCAGCCCATCCCGCAGGACTACCTGGAAATCCCTTGGGTTGTTGCTAACAAATTAAGATGTGTATAGTACGTGCTGATATGCTAGTTTCCGCTTCCGCTTAGTCAAAGAGTGGGACTGTATTCTGCTAGTTATAGACCTGAGGCTAGAAACTCCAGCGTTATATATTCCTTACCGTCGTCAGCCAGAATTGCGCATTTTTCAGCCCAAATTGAGGCGTATTCGGACAGGATTCCAAACAGTTAGCAAGCCAAAAGGTAACGCTTGGAAATTTGAAAACAGACATACACTTCAAAACTAATTGTAATTGCCGAGTATCGTTGGCGAATGCTGCTTGTCATTGCGCGCTTATTCAATTCAAAGATATCGCTATGTCTGCCAAGTTAAGCGGTACCGCACAACTTAAGATTTGCTTACAGTTGGTGGACTCACTGCGAACGAGAACGGGTGTTTTCCTATGCGGTGTTTGCTAGAATTTATCCATACACGATGTAGCTGAGCTGATCGGCCACTTCTCTCGAGGTCGCGTAAAGCCTTCTACATCCTCAATCAACGACATTTCAAGAAAACCAGCCAATATGTATTCTGCCTAAGCCAGAGGTTGGCCCATGTTAATCGTTTATGTCGCTATTGGCCGCTGGAAAACCGAGTCATGGAATTGCTTCCCACTAACAAATCGTTTAGGCCCTGAACTGCCTCGGTCTTAAAACTCTTAAAGTTCGGGAAAAGCAAAGCTTAGACTGAAAGCAAACAAGTCTCGATAACGCAGAAAATAAATCTGTTAGATGGACGGCAATACGGGAAACGTTTACCCGAAACATCAACCACAACAGCGACAGCAAAATACAAACAAATTGGAAAAAATCCAAAAAATCCAAAAATCAGTCAATCAATTTAAGAAAAACTATTGCGGCACCGAACAGCTTGGAAAAAAAACGAAGAAGACCAAGAAATAAAAAGAAAAAGAAATTTAAAAAATCAATCAATCAATAAAAAAATAAAAAATAAACCAAAGCGGCTTAAAAAAAACCCCCAAAAAATTAGAACTAAATAAGTCAATGGATTAATTAAACCAAGAAAAATGTTCGGCGTGGCTGGGATTTTCTTCCCGGCCCGAGTTCAAATCTCAATCGGGGGAGAAGTTATTCGACCCCCAAGCCGTTCGAGAATAACCCCTTTAATAACATATTGAGACTTGAACTCACGACCGCCAGATGCGACCCTGGATCAGCCGCGCGCAGCCCATCCCGCAGGACCACCTGGAAATCCCTTGGGTTGTTGCTAACAAATTAAGATGTGTATAGTACGTGCTGATATGCTAGTTTCCGCTTCCGCTTAGTCAAAGAGTGGGACTGTATTCTGCTAGTTATAGACCTGAGGCTAGAAACTCCAGCGTTATATATTCCTTACCGTCGTCAGCCAGAATTGCGCATTTTTCAGCCCAAATTGAGGCGTATTCGGACAGGATTCCAAACAGTTAGCAAGCCAAAAGGTAACGCTTGGAAATTTGAAAACAGACATACACTTCAAAACTAATTGTAATTGCCGAGTATCGTTGGCGAATGCTGCTTGTCATTGCGCGCTTATTCAATTCAAAGATATCGCTATGTCTGCCAAGTTAAGCGGTACCGCACAACTTAAGATTTGCTTACAGTTGGTGGACTCACTGCGAACGAGAACGGGTGTTTTCCTATGCGGTGTTTGCTAGAATTTATCCATACACGATGTAGCTGAGCTGATCGGCCACTTCTCTCGAGGTCGCGTAAAGCCTTCTACATCCTCAATCAACGACATTTCAAGAAAACCAGCCAATATGTATTCTGCCTAAGCCAGAGGTTGGCCCATGTTAATCGTTTATGTCGCTATTGGCCGCTGGAAAACCGAGTCATGGAATTGCTTCCCACTAACAAATCGTTTAGGCCCTGAACTGCCTCGGTCTTAAAACTCTTAAAGTTCGGGAAAAGCAAAGCTTAGACTGAAAGCAAACAAGTCTCGATAACGCAGAAAATAAATCTGTTAGATGGACGGCAATACGGGAAACGTTTACCCGAAACATCAACCACAACAGCGACAGCAAAATACAAACAAATTGGAAAAAATCCAAAAAATCCAAAAATCAGTCAATCAATTTAAGAAAAACTATTGCGGCACCGAACAGCTTGGAAAAAAAACGAAGAAGACCAAGAAATAAAAAGAAAAAGAAATTTAAAAAATCAATCAATCAATAAAAAAATAAAAAATAAACCAAAGCGGCTTAAAAAAAACCCCCAAAAAATTAGAACTAAATAAGTCAATGGATTAATTAAACCAAGAAAAATGTTCGGCGTGGCTGGGATTTTCTTCCCGGCCCGAGTTCAAATCTCAATCGGGGGAGAAGTTATTCGACCCCCAAGCCGTTCGAGAATAACCCCTTTAATAACATATTGAGACTTGAACTCACGACCGCCAGATGCGACCCTGGATCAGCCGCGCGCAGCCCATCCCGCAGGACTACCTGGAAATCCCTTGGGTTGTTGCTAACAAATTAAGATGTGTATAGTACGTGCTGATATGCTAGTTTCCGCTTCCGCTTAGTCAAAGAGTGGGACTGTATTCTGCTAGTTATAGACCTGAGGCTAGAAACTCCAGCGTTATATATTCCTTACCGTCGTCAGCCAGAATTGCGCATTTTTCAGCCCAAATTGAGGCGTATTCGGACAGGATTCCAAACAGTTAGCAAGCCAAAAGGTAACGCTTGGAAATTTGAAAACAGACATACACTTCAAAACTAATTGTAATTGCCGAGTATCGTTGGCGAATGCTGCTTGTCATTGCGCGCTTATTCAATTCAAAGATATCGCTATGTCTGCCAAGTTAAGCGGTACCGCACAACTTAAGATTTGCTTACAGTTGGTGGACTCACTGCGAACGAGAACGAGTGTTTTCCTATGCGGTGTTTGCTAGAATTTATCCATACACGATGTAGCTGAGCTGATCGGCCACTTCTCTCGAGGTCGCGTAAAGCCTTCTACATCCTCAATCAACGACATTTCAAGAAAACCAGCCAATATGTATTCTGCCTAAGCCAGAGGTTGGCCTATGTTAATCGTTTATGTCGCTATTGGCCGCTGGAAAACCGAGTCATGGAATTGCTTCCCACTAACAAATCGTTTAGGCCCTGAACTGCCTCGGTCTTAAAACTCTTAAAGTTCGGGAAAAGCAAAGCTTAGACTGAAAGCAAACAAGTCTCGATAACGCAGAAAATAAATCTGTTAGATGGACGGCAATACGGGAAACGTTTACCCGAAACATCAACCACAACAGCGACAGCAAAATACAAACAAATTGGAAAAAATCCAAAAAATCCAAAAATCAGTCAATCAATTTAAGAAAAACTATTGCGGCACCGAACAGCTTGGAAAAAAAACGAAGAAGACCAAGAAATAAAAAGAAAAAGAAATTTAAAAAATCAATCAATCAATAAAAAAATAAAAAATAAACCAAAGCGGCTTAAAAAAAACCCCCAAAAAATTAGAACTAAATAAGTCAATGGATTAATTAAACCAAGAAAAATGTTCGGCGTGGCTGGGATTTTCTTCCCGGCCCGAGTTCAAATCTCAATCGGGGGAGAAGTTATTCGACCCCCAAGCCGTTCGAGAATAACCCCTTTAATAACATATTGAGACTTGAACTGACGACCGCCAGATGCGACCCTGGATCAGCCGCGCGCAGCCCATCCCGCAGGACTACCTGGAAATCCCTTGGGTTGTTGCTAACAAATTAAGATGTGTATAGTACGTGCTGATATGCTAGTTTCCGCTTCCGCTTAGTCAAAGAGTGGGACTGTATTCTGCTAGTTATAGACCTGAGGCTAGAAACTCCAGCGTTATATATTCCTTACCGTCGTCAGCCAGAATTGCGCATTTTTCAGCCCAAATTGAGGCGTATTCGGACAGGATTCCAAACAGTTAGCAAGCCAAAAGGTAACGCTTGGAAATTTGAAAACAGACATACACTTCAAAACTAATTGTAATTGCCGAGTATCGTTGGCGAATGCTGCTTGTCATTGCGCGCTTATTCAATTCAAAGATATCGCTATGTCTGCCAAGTTAAGCGGTACCGCACAACTTAAGATTTGCTTACAGTTGGTGGACTCACTGCGAACGAGAACGGGTGTTTTCCTATGCGGTGTTTGCTAGAATTTATCCATACACGATGTAGCTGAGCTGATCGGCCACTTCTCTCGAGGTCGCGTAAAGCCTTCTACATCCTCAATCAACGACATTTCAAGAAAACCAGCCAATATGTATTCTGCCTAAGCCAGAGGTTGGCCCATGTTAATCGTTTATGTCGCTATTGGCCGCTGGAAAACCGAGTCATGGAATTGCTTCCCACTAACAAATCGTTTAGGCCCTGAACTGCCTCGGTCTTAAAACTCTTAAAGTTCGGGAAAAGCAAAGCTTAGACTGAAAGCAAACAAGTCTCGATAACGCAGAAAATAAATCTGTTAGATGGACGGCAATACGGGAAACGTTTACCCGAAACATCAACCACAACAGCGACAGCAAAATACAAACAAATTGGAAAAAATCCAAAAAATCCAAAAATCAGTCAATCAATTTAAGAAAAACTATTGCGGCACCGAACAGCTTGGAAAAAAAACGAAGAAGACCAAGAAATAAAAAGAAAAAGAAATTTAAAAAATCAATCAATCAATAAAAAAATAAAAAATAAACCAAAGCGGCTTAAAAAAAAACCCCAAAAAATTAGAACTAAATAAGTCAATCGATTAATTAAACCAAGAAAAATGTTCGGCGTGGCTGGGATTTTCTTCCCGGCCCGAGTTCAAATCTCAATCGGGGGAGAAGTTATTCGACCCCAAAGCCGTTCGAGAATAACCCCTTTAATAACATATTGAGACTTGAACTGACGACCGCCAGATGCGACCCTGGATCAGCCGCGCGCAGCCCATCCCGCAGGACTACCTGGAAATCCCTTGGGTTGTTGCTAACAAATTAAGATGTGTATAGTACGTGCTGATATGCTAGTTTCCGCTTCCGCTTAGTCAAAGAGTGGGACTGTATTCTGCTAGTTATAGACCTGAGGCTAGAAACTCCAGCGTTATATATTCCTTACCGTCGTCAGCCAGAATTGCGCATTTTTCAGCCCAAATTGAGGCGTATTCGGACAGGATTCCAAACAGTTAGCAAGCCAAAAGGTAACGCTTGGAAATTTGAAAACAGACATACACTTCAAAACTAATTGTAATTGCCGAGTATCGTTGGCGAATGCTGCTTGTCATTGCGCGCTTATTCAATTCAAAGATATCGCTATGTCTGCCAAGTTAAGCGGTACCGCACAACTTAAGATTTGCTTACAGTTGGTGGACTCACTGCGAACGAGAACGGGTGTTTTCCTATGCGGTGTTTGCTAGAATTTATCCATACACGATGTAGCTGAGCTGATCGGCCACTTCTCTCGAGGTCGCGTAAAGCCTTCTACATCCTCAATCAACGACATTTCAAGAAAACCAGCCAATATGTATTCTGCCTAAGCCAGAGGTTGGCCCATGTTAATCGTTTATGTCGCTATTGGCCGCTGGAAAACCGAGTCATGGAATTGCTTCCCACTAACAAATCGTTTAGGCCCTGAACTGCCTCGGTCTTAAAACTCTTAAAGTTCGGGAAAAGCAAAGCTTAGACTGAAAGCAAACAAGTCTCGATAACGCAGAAAATAAATCTGTTAGATGGACGGCAATACGGGAAACGTTTACCCGAAACATCAACCACAACAGCGACAGCAAAATACAAACAAATTGGAAAAAATCCAAAAAATCCAAAAATCAGTCAATCAATTTAAGAAAAACTATTGCGGCACCGAACAGCTTGGAAAAAAAACGAAGAAGACCAAGAAATAAAAAGAAAAAGAAATTTAAAAAATCAATCAATCAATAAAAAAATAAAAAATAAACCAAAGCGGCTTAAAAAAAACCCCCAAAAAATTAGAACTAAATAAGTCAATGGATTAATTAAACCAAGAAAAATGTTCGGCGTGGCTGGGATTTTCTTCCCGGCCCGAGTTCAAATCTCAATCGGGGGAGAAGTTATTCGACCCCCAAGCCGTTCGAGAATAACCCCTTTAATAACATATTGAGACTTGAACTGACGACCGCCAGATGCGACCCTGGATCAGCCGCGCGCAGCCCATCCCGCAGGACTACCTGGAAATCCCTTGGGTTGTTGCTAACAAATTAAGATGTGTATAGTACGTGCTGATATGCTAGTTTCCGCTTCCGCTTAGTCAAAGAGTGGGACTGTATTCTGCTAGTTATAGACCTGAGGCTAGAAACTCCAGCGTTATATATTCCTTACCGTCGTCAGCCAGAATTGCGCATTTTTCAGCCCAAATTGAGGCGTATTCGGACAGGATTCCAAACAGTTAGCAAGCCAAAAGGTAACGCTTGGAAATTTGAAAACAGACATACACTTCAAAACTAATTGTAATTGCCGAGTATCGTTGGCGAATGCTGCTTGTCATTGCGCGCTTATTCAATTCAAAGATATCGCTATGTCTGCCAAGTTAAGCGGTACCGCACAACTTAAGATTTGCTTACAGTTGGTGGACTCACTGCGAACGAGAACGGGTGTTTTCCTATGCGGTGTTTGCTAGAATTTATCCATACACGATGTAGCTGAGCTGATCGGCCACTTCTCTCGAGGTCGCGTAAAGCCTTCTACATCCTCAATCAACGACATTTCAAGAAAACCAGCCAATATGTATTCTGCCTAAGCCAGAGGTTGGCCTATGTTAATCGTTTATGTCGCTATTGGCCGCTGGAAAACCGAGTCATGGAATTGCTTCCCACTAACAAATCGTTTAGGCCCTGAACTGCCTCGGTCTTAAAACTCTTAAAGTTCGGGAAAAGCAAAGCTTAGACTGAAAGCAAACAAGTCTCGATAACGCAGAAAATAAATCTGTTAGATGGACGGCAATACGGGAAACGTTTACCCGAAACATCAACCACAACAGCGACAGCAAAATACAAACAAATTGGAAAAAATCCAAAAAATCCAAAAATCAGTCAATCAATTTAAGAAAAACTATTGCGGCACCGAACAGCTTGGAAAAAAAACGAAGAAGACCAAGAAATAAAAAGAAAAAGAAATTTAAAAAATCAATCAATCAATAAAAAAATAAAAAATAAACCAAAGCGGCTTAAAAAAAACCCCCAAAAAATTAGAACTAAATAAGTCAATGGATTAATTAAACCAAGAAAAATGTTCGGCGTGGCTGGGATTTTCTTCCCGGCCCGAGTTCAAATCTCAATCGGGGGAGAAGTTATTCGACCCCCAAGCCGTTCGAGAATAACCCCTTTAATAACATATTGAGACTTGAACTCACGACCGCCAGATGCGACCCTGGATCAGCCGCGCGCAGCCCATCCCGCAGGACTACCTGGAAATCCCTTGGGTTGTTGCTAACAAATTAAGATGTGTATAGTACGTGCTGATATGCTAGTTTCCGCTTCCGCTTAGTCAAAGAGTGGGACTGTATTCTGCTAGTTATAGACCTGAGGCTAGAAACTCCAGCGTTATATATTCCTTACCGTCGTCAGCCAGAATTGCGCATTTTTCAGCCCAAATTGAGGCGTATTCGGACAGGATTCCAAACAGTTAGCAAGCCAAAAGGTAACGCTTGGAAATTTGAAAACAGACATACACTTCAAAACTAATTGTAATTGCCGAGTATCGTTGGCGAATGCTGCTTGTCATTGCGCGCTTATTCAATTCAAAGATATCGCTATGTCTGCCAAGTTAAGCGGTACCGCACAACTTAAGATTTGCTTACAGTTGGTGGACTCACTGCGAACGAGAACGGGTGTTTTCCTATGCGGTGTTTGCTAGAATTTATCCATACACGATGTAGCTGAGCTGATCGGCCACTTCTCTCGAGGTCGCGTAAAGCCTTCTACATCCTCAATCAACGACATTTCAAGAAAACCAGCCAATATGTATTCTGCCTAAGCCAGAGGTTGGCCTATGTTAATCGTTTATGTCGCTATTGGCCGCTGGAAAACCGAGTCATGGAATTGCTTCCCACTAACAAATCGTTTAGGCCCTCAACTGCCTCGGTCTTAAAACTCTTAAAGTTCGGGAAAAGCAAAGCTTAGACTGAAAGCAAACAAGTCTCGATAACGCAGAAAATAAATCTGTTAGATGGACGGCAATACGGGAAACGTTTACCCGAAACATCAACCACAACAGCGACAGCAAAATACAAACAAATTGGAAAAAATCCAAAAAATCCAAAAATCAGTCAATCAATTTAAGAAAAACTATTGCGGCACCGAACAGCTTGGAAAAAAACACAAGAAGACCAAGAAATAAAAAGAAAAAGAAATTTAAAAAATCAATCAATCAATAAAAAATAAAAAATAAACCAAAGCGGCTTAAAAAAAACCCCAAAAATTAGAACTAAATAAGTCAATGGATTAATTAAACCAAGAAAAATGTTCGGCGTGGCTGGGATTTTCTTCCCGGCCCGAGTTCAAATCTCAATCGGGGGAGAAGTTATTCGACCCCCAAGCCGTTCGAGAATAACCCCTTTAATAACATATTGAGACTTGAACTCACGACCGCCAGATGCGACCCTGGATCAGCCGCGCGCAGCCATCCCCGCAGGACTACCTGGAAATCCCTTGGGTTGTTGCTAACAAATTAAGATGTGTATAGTACGTGCTGATATGCTAGTTTCCGCTTCCGCTTAGTCAAAGAGTGGGACTGTATTCTGCTAGTTATAGACCTGAGGCTAGAAACTCCAGCGTTATATATTCCTTACCGTCGTCAGCCAGAATTGCGCATTTTTCAGCCCAAATTGAGGCGTATTCGGACAGGATTCCAAACAGTTAGCAAGCCAAAAGGTAACGCTTGGAAATTTGAAAACAGACATACACTTCAAAACTAATTGTAATTGCCGAGTATCGTTGGCGAATGCTGCTTGTCATTGCGCGCTTATTCAATTCAAAGATATCGCTATGTCTGCCAAGTTAAGCGGTACCGCACAACTTAAGATTTGCTTACAGTTGGTGGACTCACTGCGAACGAGAACGGGTGTTTTCCTATGCGGTGTTTGCTAGAATTTATCCATACACGATGTAGCTGAGCTGATCGGCCACTTCTCTCGAGGTCGCGTAAAGCCTTCTACATCCTCAATCAACGACATTTCAAGAAAACCAGCCAATATGTATTCTGCCTAAGCCAGAGGTTGGCCTATGTTAATCGTTTATGTCGCTATTGGCCGCTGGAAAACCGAGTCATGGAATTGCTTCCCACTAACAAATCGTTTAGGCCCTGAACTGCCTCGGTCTTAAAACTCTTAAAGTTCGGGAAAAGCAAAGCTTAGACTGAAAGCAAACAAGTCTCGATAACGCAGAAAATAAATCTGTTAGATGGACGGCAATACGGGAAACGTTTACCCGAAACATCAACCACAACAGCGACAGCAAAATACAAACAAATTGGAAAAAATCCAAAAAATCCAAAAATCAGTCAATCAATTTAAGAAAAACTATTGCGGCACCGAACAGCTTGGAAAAAAAACGAAGAAGACCAAGAAATAAAAAGAAAAAGAAATTTAAAAAATCAATCAATCAATAAAAAAATAAAAAATAAACCAAAGCGGCTTAAAAAAAACCCCCAAAAAATTAGAACTAAATAAGTCAATGGATTAATTAAACCAAGAAAAATGTTCGGCGTGGCTGGGATTTTCTTCCCGGCCCGAGTTCAAATCTCAATCGGGGGAGAAGTTATTCGACCCCCAAGCCGTTCGAGAATAACCCCTTTAATAACATATTGAGACTTGAACTCACGACCGCCAGATGCGACCCTGGATCAGCCGCGCGCAGCCCATCCCGCAGGACCACCTGGAAATCCCTTGGGTTGTTGCTAACAAATTAAGATGTGTATAGTACGTGCTGATATGCTAGTTTCCGCTTCCGCTTAGTCAAAGAGTGGGACTGTATTCTGCTAGTTATAGACCTGAGGCTAGAAACTCCAGCGTTATATATTCCTTACCGTCGTCAGCCAGAATTGCGCATTTTTCAGCCCAAATTGAGGCGTATTCGGACAGGATTCCAAACAGTTAGCAAGCCAAAAGGTAACGCTTGGAAATTTGAAAACAGACATACACTTCAAAACTAATTGTAATTGCCGAGTATCGTTGGCGAATGCTGCTTGTCATTGCGCGCTTATTCAATTCAAAGATATCGCTATGTCTGCCAAGTTAAGCGGTACCGCACAACTTAAGATTTGCTTACAGTTGGTGGACTCACTGCGAACGAGAACGGGTGTTTTCCTATGCGGTGTTTGCTAGAATTTATCCATACACGATGTAGCTGAGCTGATCGGCCACTTCTCTCGAGGTCGCGTAAAGCCTTCTACATCCTCAATCAACGACATTTCAAGAAAACCAGCCAATATGTATTCTGCCTAAGCCAGAGGTTGGCCCATGTTAATCGTTTATGTCGCTATTGGCCGCTGGAAAACCGAGTCATGGAATTGCTTCCCACTAACAAATCGTTTAGGCCCTGAACTGCCTCGGTCTTAAAACTCTTAAAGTTCGGGAAAAGCAAAGCTTAGACTGAAAGCAAACAAGTCTCGATAACGCAGAAAATAAATCTGTTAGATGGACGGCAATACGGGAAACGTTTACCCGAAACATCAACCACAACAGCGACAGCAAAATACAAACAAATTGGAAAAAATCCAAAAAATCCAAAAATCAGTCAATCAATTTAAGAAAAACTATTGCGGCACCGAACAGCTTGGAAAAAAAACGAAGAAGACCAAGAAATAAAAAGAAAAAGAAATTTAAAAAATCAATCAATCAATAAAAAAATAAAAAATAAACCAAAGCGGCTTAAAAAAAACCCCCAAAAAATTAGAACTAAATAAGTCAATCGATTAATTAAACCAAGAAAAATGTTCGGCGTGGCTGGGATTTTCTTCCCGGCCCGAGTTCAAATCTCAATCGGGGGAGAAGTTATTCGACCCCCAAGCCGTTCGAGAATAACCCCTTTAATAACATATTGAGACTTGAACTGACGACCGCCAGATGCGACCCTGGATCAGCCGCGCGCAGCCCATCCCGCAGGACTACCTGGAAATCCCTTGGGTTGTTGCTAACAAATTAAGATGTGTATAGTACGTGCTGATATGCTAGTTTCCGCTTCCGCTTAGTCAAAGAGTGGGACTGTATTCTGCTAGTTATAGACCTGAGGCTAGAAACTCCAGCGTTATATATTCCTTACCGTCGTCAGCCAGAATTGCGCATTTTTCAGCCCAAATTGAGGCGTATTCGGACAGGATTCCAAACAGTTAGCAAGCCAAAAGGTAACGCTTGGAAATTTGAAAACAGACATACACTTCAAAACTAATTGTAATTGCCGAGTATCGTTGGCGAATGCTGCTTGTCATTGCGCGCTTATTCAATTCAAAGATATCGCTATGTCTGCCAAGTTAAGCGGTACCGCACAACTTAAGATTTGCTTACAGTTGGTGGACTCACTGCGAACGAGAACGGGTGTTTTCCTATGCGGTGTTTGCTAGAATTTATCCATACACGATGTAGCTGAGCTGATCGGCCACTTCTCTCGAGGTCGCGTAAAGCCTTCTACATCCTCAATCAACGACATTTCAAGAAAACCAGCCAATATGTATTCTGCCTAAGCCAGAGGTTGGCCCATGTTAATCGTTTATGTCGCTATTGGCCGCTGGAAAACCGAGTCATGGAATTGCTTCCCACTAACAAATCGTTTAGGCCCTGAACTGCCTCGGTCTTAAAACTCTTAAAGTTCGGGAAAAGCAAAGCTTAGACTGAAAGCAAACAAGTCTCGATAACGCAGAAAATAAATCTGTTAGATGGACGGCAATACGGGAAACGTTTACCCGAAACATCAACCACAACAGCGACAGCAAAATACAAACAAATTGGAAAAAATCCAAAAAATCCAAAAATCAGTCAATCAATTTAAGAAAAACTATTGCGGCACCGAACAGCTTGGAAAAAAAACGAAGAAGACCAAGAAATAAAAAGAAAAAGAAATTTAAAAAATCAATCAATCAATAAAAAAATAAAAAATAAACCAAAGCGGCTTAAAAAAAACCCCCAAAAAATTAGAACTAAATAAGTCAATGGATTAATTAAACCAAGAAAAATGTTCGGCGTGGCTGGGATTTTCTTCCCGGCCCGAGTTCAAATCTCAATCGGGGGAGAAGTTATTCGACCCCCAAGCCGTTCGAGAATAACCCCTTTAATAACATATTGAGACTTGAACTCACGACCGCCAGATGCGACCCTGGATCAGCCGCGCGCAGCCCATCCCGCAGGACTACCTGGAAATCCCTTGGGTTGTTGCTAACAAATTAAGATGTGTATAGTACGTGCTGATATGCTAGTTTCCGCTTCCGCTTAGTCAAAGAGTGGGACTGTATTCTGCTAGTTATAGACCTGAGGCTAGAAACTCCAGCGTTATATATTCCTTACCGTCGTCAGCCAGAATTGCGCATTTTTCAGCCCAAATTGAGGCGTATTCGGACAGGATTCCAAACAGTTAGCAAGCCAAAAGGTAACGCTTGGAAATTTGAAAACAGACATACACTTCAAAACTAATTGTAATTGCCGAGTATCGTTGGCGAATGCTGCTTGTCATTGCGCGCTTATTCAATTCAAAGATATCGCTATGTCTGCCAAGTTAAGCGGTACCGCACAACTTAAGATTTGCTTACAGTTGGTGGACTCACTGCGAACGAGAACGGGTGTTTTCCTATGCGGTGTTTGCTAGAATTTATCCATACACGATGTAGCTGAGCTGATCGGCCACTTCTCTCGAGGTCGCGTAAAGCCTTCTACATCCTCAATCAACGACATTTCAAGAAAACCAGCCAATATGTATTCTGCCTAAGCCAGAGGTTGGCCCATGTTAATCGTTTATGTCGCTATTGGCCGCTGGAAAACCGAGTCATGGAATTGCTTCCCACTAACAAATCGTTTAGGCCCTGAACTGCCTCGGTCTTAAAACTCTTAAAGTTCGGGAAAAGCAAAGCTTAGACTGAAAGCAAACAAGTCTCGATAACGCAGAAAATAAATCTGTTAGATGGACGGCAATACGGGAAACGTTTACCCGAAACATCAACCACAACAGCGACAGCAAAATACAAACAAATTGGAAAAAATCCAAAAAATCCAAAAATCAGTCAATCAATTTAAGAAAAACTATTGCGGCACCGAACAGCTTGGAAAAAAAACGAAGAAGACCAAGAAATAAAAAGAAAAAGAAATTTAAAAAATCAATCAATCAATAAAAAAATAAAAAATAAACCAAAGCGGCTTAAAAAAAACCCCCAAAAAATTAGAACTAAATAAGTCAATCGATTAATTAAACCAAGAAAAATGTTCGGCGTGGCTGGGATTTTCTTCCCGGCCCGAGTTCAAATCTCAATCGGGGGAGAAGTTATTCGACCCCCAAGCCGTTCGAGAATAACCCCTTTAATAACATATTGAGACTTGAACTGACGACCGCCAGATGCGACCCTGGATCAGCCGCGCGCAGCCCATCCCGCAGGACTACCTGGAAATCCCTTGGGTTGTTGCTAACAAATTAAGATGTGTATAGTACGTGCTGATATGCTAGTTTCCGGTTCCGCTTAGTCAAAGAGTGGGACTGTATTCTGCTAGTTATAGACCCGAGGCGAGAAACTTAAGGGCTAGTGGGAAGCAATTCCATGACTCGGTTTTCCAGCGGCCAATAGCGACATAAACAATTAACAGGGGCCGACCTCTGGCTTAGGCAGAATACATATTGGCTGGTTTTCTCTAAAATTCGTTGATTGAGGAGGTAGAAGGCTTTATGCGATTTCGAGAGAAGTGGCCGATCAGCTCAGCTACATTGTGTATGGATAAATTGTAGTAAACACCGCATAGGAAAACACCCGTTTT
Organism: Orbicella franksi; assembly: GCF_964199315.1. NCBI lineage: Eukaryota > Metazoa > Cnidaria > Anthozoa > Scleractinia > Merulinidae > Orbicella > Orbicella franksi. The sequence continues at coordinate 24,368,670 of NC_138157.1, read as the reverse complement.
CGTTCGCAGTGACTCCATCAACTCTAAGCAGCTTTAAACTTTAAACAGCCTTAAGAAGGAAAAATATGTGTTAGAGGCTGTTCATAAAATGACAATTTTCGCTTTTTACCAAGCGATTGGGTTAAAAAATAAAACAGTTTTCGCTACTAACAGCTTAAAAGTGTTTAAACTTGAAATCGTCGAGAAATGTCGATTTTCATTTCGTGCCTCGCAATTGACTGTAAAATACGTTTGTTTCTACTTAAGGCCTCTAACACTTCAACCTACCTATTTGAACGATAAAGCATGTGAAATGACGATTTTGGAAGTATACTCTTAAATTGTCTGAGAAACGCAGTTTTAGCTATTACAAGCTGTAAAGACTGGAAACTGCATATTTCAACGAAATCGCACGAATAATCTCCATTTCGCTTTATAGCTCCGAATGACTTCTAAAATACAGTTTAGAAA